>NC_056733.1:1120370906-1120413406 GCF_019279795.1 Protopterus annectens | reverse complement strand
ACTTCTCTGCTGTTTGATTAATATCTCCACTTGTATCGAACATCTGCAAAAAGCTTGCCAGAACCTCCATGTCTGATTTCAGCCTCTTGCTTCTCCAAACCACCTTTACACCTAGACGGGAAAAAAGCATAACACTGAATAAAGCCGCCTTTTGCAAAGGGTAGGGGAAGTTCTGATGCCTTGGCCAAATTTCACCTAGTAGTCCAAATACCACTGAGTCTTCTAACTACCTAGTAGTAAGATCTGTGGCAGTAAGTTATCCTGTCATGTGGATTCAGGAGTGTGTCTGATGATAGAGGAAGAACATGTTACATACAGCAGTGATTAAGACCATGGCACTTTATGCTTTCAGAAAAATGCACAGTATTACATACAATATAATGAACATGGTCAAAAAATGAAAGGTAAATAGTGTGGAAAAAACTCCAGCATATTAAGAGTGAATAGCCCCCACTTGGTCCAAGTTTGAGTAAGATTTAGAAACAGAAGCAACTAGAGTACGAGGGAATTTGGTAGCAACAGTAATTTTTAGATTGCCACACAAGTATAAAAACCCTTGCAAATGCAGCAATAACTTTTTTGTGAAAAAAAAAAAACAAACCCCTCTAAAGCCCATAGAGCATATGCAACAATTAATCCTTGAGGCAAATCCCACAAAGGCCTAAACAAAATAACCCCCACAACTCCAGGCACATCAAAACCCATTCCTTATCACCCAGTGCTACTAAAGCCATACCCCCAATCTAGTGTTACTAGAAGACTAAACTGCAACTCTGCTCTCATACAGTACATGGAAGCAAGTAATTTCTGGGGGAAAAATCATTACTGAAACAAGTCAGATTTCAGACCATCCCTAAAGAATAAACAAATTCTCCTTTCTACAACCTACAAACATGGGAAATATTTCATAGTGTGTACAAAATGAAAACTTGTATTTCAGCCCTTAGGAACTTTACTGAGCCAGTTAATGCTTCATTTTTACCACTTTCATAGCATTCAGGGGCACAAGGCAAGGGAGATGTGAACTGTACATCATCGCATACAGGCCAGTTGTGAGACTTTCCCCTTATTCGAACACTCCCACTTGCCCAACAGAAGTGAGATTGTGTGCACCAGTGTAAGTGCAATGTTATGCAGTCTGCTGCAAGCTCACAGTTGTGAACAAACAGTGTGCTGTGTAATCCACAAATGTCAGACTCTGGCTAACCTGGTCCACCCTAGTAAACTTGTATACATTAGGAGTCACCCTAAATTCTGGCAAGACTATTCATACCATACCTTTAACTGGATTAACTTACTCTTCATCCTCCTCATCCTCGTCCTCTTCATCCTCCTCCTCATCCTCCTCTTCCTCCTCTTCTACTTCCTCTTCCAACTTCTGTTTTTTCTGATAAAAATAAAATGCAAGTCGGATTAAAGCATACCCAATTTAGTTCTTTAGGCAGAAAATGTTCCTTGCAAAGGCTTACTGTAAGCAACAAATCTTTTCCCACTCTGAAAACATACTAAACGGATGAACACTTAACTAGTGAAGCTTCAACAAATTCTTTAGTCCAATATTTACAACAGCATAAAAGGGACTAAATGAGATTTCTAGCTTAAAAATATATTACTTTATGCAAGATAAACTATTTACACTCTGTATAAATAAAAAAAAGATGTACGCTTGTCTAAAGTACAAAGCTTTACTCTCCAGCCTCCGCTGAAAATGGGTACTTCTGACAAATGTCAAATAAGCAACGGGGAATCTGTTCTGGCAGCTGGTCTGCAGGCATAAAAGTTACAGTACTGCTGAATACCCAGAAGCAATAATCAACCTGGAAACACTTGAAAAACGGAATGAGGGAAGTGTGTTGGGAGGGGGGTTGCTGGAGTAACTGATGACAGGTTAATCTCCCTGGGGGGAGGGCTGCATCATTGGAATGCTGCTCTTAGGGGACCCAGAAATTAATTTGGCACTAGAGGAGGTTACCAAGGGTGCAGCTCATCAAATCAGGTAATCCTATACCACCTTGTTCTACTGGAATGATCAACTTCTCACTTGACCCTTGCCCTCTTCCTCTCCTAAAAAAACTTCCTGCCCACAATTTCTCCTCTGGCCCATGTCTGAACTATACACAAAACTAAAAGGTACAAAACAGGTCCACAGCTTGCATCTTGATACCCATTACCCATAAGCATTTCCCATTTTCTCAGTTTTTTTGTATCCACTTTAGGTGGTTTTCCACACGTCTTCAATGTCATTAACAGAATGCTTTTTAACCCATACTCAAATACTTGATTTTATCACATCCCCATAAATATGGGTACTGCCAAATCATATCCCAAAGACATGAAATTGTCAAAAAAATGTTTGACATGTCCTTTTCTTACTGTTCTGCAATAAAGCCAGCTTTTAATTTTATTTGAGTAAGGTAATCCTTTGAGGAGTTTTTTTGAAGCTATGACCAAGATATTCTGGGGTAATGGGTTCCACTGTTTGGCTACTTGGACGGAGGAGAGGGTCACCAATGTAATTATGGGACTTTGTTATCCTGAGTACAAGTTTATCGGATGATCCAAGGGTCCTGGGGTTGGTATTTAGTTGCACTAGGTTGGAGAGAGTAGGGCAGTTTTCAGATTTGTGGATAATGGGAATGGGCAGTAGTGATCTGATTACAATACCAATTAAAACCATTGAATCTGACTCAATTTATTTTTCAAATTGCTCCAAATACAATACAATTAGGAAGGGGAAAAAAGGAAACTTTAAATTATGGCATATAAACAATGGTAACCTGCTCAAACACTAGAGCAGCAAATGCCAAATACACCTGGGAGGCAGAGGAAACTATGCAGCTTCAGAAGCAAAATGTTAAATTTCAATAAGACCTACGCAGTGCGATAAAGCAAGTACTAGATGAAACCAGACCAGCTTCAGCTGTTGACATGAACTGAAAACATAGGAAAAGTTAATTTAAGGATTACACTAACTTTCTGATCTGGTCTGTGCTAAAGTAAACCAAACCATGCATTTACTAAAGTTTCGCTGGGCTACATCGGTAGCATTAAGATGGTGCCAGACATTGACATTTCAGTCAAATTAATGCACAGCACACGTCTTGCGTAAAAAAGGATAATGTGCCTCAACCCCTTTAAACAGAGAATCAGCTTCAACTGCCAGTTAAGCCTGCCCTCGGTTTAAAGTTGGGACTTGTGAATGACAAGGAGCCCAACAACGGCCAAGCAGCGTACGCTCATATCAGATATGGAGAGAACAGATTCAATGCCAAGTACTGGGCTAGCTGCCCTTGTGGGACACTGAAGCCTAGTCAGTTTCCCTTTTTCTGTTAAAAAAAAAAACTCATCTCATTTGGATACAGACATGTTCTATAATTCTGTACTACCCCTGAGAATAACTGGGATCATGCCAAGGATACTGGAGACCACCCAGGCATGGTATAAAGCATTTAGGAGCTACCTCTTAGTACAGGGGGCTGTCCTGGGATAAGTTTTCCATTTCCCATTGACAAATCCAAGCTGCCCCCAAATAGAGGGATCAACTTTGTTTTGTACAAATGGGAGCACGTTCTACAGCAGCAGTATTCTCTGCAAGACGCATCTGCCCCTCCAAACCATCCTGCTGATATTAAAGAGGCTTTTAGCCATAGACCAAGCATTTCCGATGCCATTTGATTTGCTGATATGCAGTAAATCCATCGTAATGGGTCGGAGGATGCCCTCTATACCAAGCAGATCACCCCAGTCTGTAGGATAGAGTACATTTTGAGTCAGTCCATGCAGGACATGTTTACCAAAAGGATACAACGCCTAAATATCTGACAATGTTCCAGTTGCTGCAGGTGTCTAGACAGATGTACCCATTAAGGGTTGCATAAAGGGGGATAATGGCCCCCCCTTAAATCAAGAGGCAATCCCTTTAAACTGTGCAATATAAGACTTCCTCAAACTAGACATGTTTGGTCAAAAGTTGCATCACTGTCCACACAAGCTCTCAAATCCAGAACACCTGGCTCATCTTAGAGGTATACTGTAACAGTGTGGCAGATCCCTGGGAAAACATCCCAAAGATTACAATAATGCATTTCTGACCTTAGGTTTCAGTCCATGACGGACACCTTTAACACATTTGGGTGAAACCTTCCTGCAGGATGGCCAAGTCAATGACTGCTCCTAGCTTGCAGTGAGCCAGCCTGGCGGCCTTTGGCATTGGCTTTTACTTCAGAAAAGTAGATGCCTACCAAGAGGTCTCAGCACAGAACTCTGGGGACTCACTGGTGACTTCTCTGTGCAGGGAACTTTCCATAGCTTTACCAATTTAATCTAAACCCGATCTTCCTCCCCCCTGCATCAAACCATGCAAAATGAAAGACATCGCTAGTACAACTATAGTAAGAGGCACACTTTTCTCCTCAGAGTAAGCAGGGCTTATTCTGGGACAAAGAAAACATCTGCAACTCAAACTCAAAGGGAATTAAATGCCTTTTACAAGCATGCTCCCCATACTAATTACGAGCTAGCTTAAACCCTGGAGATGTTTTGTCCTGCCAGAATACAAATTCAATGGTCCAAAAGGATAAAACTGCAAGTGGCACTAAACGCGAGCATCCAACAGTTAGCTGGAATGACAAGACTGTAATGGGAAATACAATCATGTGATCATTGCTTCTGGACAAAGGATTGCCAAAGACCAGCCTAATTACAAGGAAGAGAAATCTATGAAGCCTACAGAAAGTACAGTTTTGTACCTACCATAAATGTAGATGTTCGAGGATCCACATTGCTGCAGTCCTAACTATTGGGTAGTCCGCTGTCCAGTCGGCCCAAATACCAAAGTATATGGCTGACGTCGGTCAGGGCGCATTAGACTGACGTCAGTACGTCAGGGTACTAATGCGCATGACCGACGTCATATCCTCAGTCTTTTCTTGCCCCAGATGTCAGAAGACCCTGAAAAGATAAGGCCAAAAACCAAAAAACTCCCAACATATCTGCACCAAAATATATATATATATACAAAATATACAAAAGTAGCAGAATATAACCTCACCTACACAACCACCCCTAAACACAGAGGGGAAGGAGGGAGGGTAAATTGGACTGCAACAATGTGGATCCTCGAACATCTACATTTATGGTAGGTACAAAACTGTACTATGTTCTTCATTCCACATTGCTGCAGTCCTAACTATTGGGTAGAATCCCAAAGCAGAGGAAAGGGAGGCTGGCAAATCATAAGGAAGCAGGAGCTGATAACATGCCTTGCAAAATAGCTGTGGCAAAACCAGCCCTAGACTTAGAGTAGAGAGGAAGGTGGTAATGCTTAGAGAAAGTATGCACTGAACTCCAAGTAGCTGCCTCCAAAATATCCTTAGTTGCTACCCCCCTTAAAAAAGCTGTTGAAGTGGCAGTAGCCCTAGTGGAATGAGGCCTAATCCCAGCTGGAATCTCCTTGCCATGATGGGAATAACAAAATGCAATGCAAAACCCAATCCACCTAGAAATAGTTTGTTTTGACACAGGCTTGCCCTGAGAACTCAAAGCAAAAGAAACAAACAACTGCTGAGACTGCCTAAAATCCTTAGTCCTGCTCAAATAATAACGCAATTGCCTGTGTACATCTAAAGTGTGCAAAATCTTTTCCCCTTTATTTTGGGGATCTGCATAAAACGTAGGCAAATGAATAGTTTGGTTTAAAGCCACACCAGAAACAACTTTAGGCATAAAGGAAGGATTAGTACGTAATGATACCCTATCCTTATGAAAAATCAAAAAAGGCTCAACCGCCATAAGGGCCTGTAACTCAGAAACCCTTCTTGCAGAAGTAATGGCCAACAAAAAAGCAGTCTTCCATGACAAGTATTTCAGGTCAGCAGTAGCTGCAGGCTCAAAAGGTTGTAGAGTAAGTTTCTCCAACACAAAATTGAGATCCCAAGCAGGAGTAGGAGCTCTACGTGGGGGTCTTATATTCTTTGCCCCTCTAAGAAATTGCTTGAACAAAGGATGTGAAAACAATGGTGGGTCACAATCATAGAGAGCTGAAATTGCTGCAGCATGAATCTTAATGGAAGAGAAAGACAAACCTTTGTCCAATAACTCAGTAAGATATTGAAGAGCCACACTCAAATTAGGCTCTGAAATCTCCAAATTGTTTGCTGCAGTCCAAAATAAAAATCTCTTCCATTTTTCTGCGTACACTTTCCTTGTACTAGGTCTTCTGGCTTCCATAATCACATTTAAAACTTGAGGAAGTTGAGACCTGCTGTCTTTCAAAACAGAATATGCCAGGCTGTTAGATGAAGAGAGTGAAGCTTGACATTGAGCAGACGACCGTCCTTCTGAGACAACAGATGTGGAATCAAGGGTAAAGGCCATGGAGGCTTCTTTACCAGACTCCTCAGTAATGGGTACCAGTGCTGCGAGGCCAATCTGGAGCTATTAAAATCATCCTTGGCTTGTCTTGTCTGACCTTTAGAAGGACCTTTGGCAGAATAGGCAGACGGTGTAAAAGCATACACATGAAGATTTTTCCAACTGAAAGAAAGAGAATCCACTTTCCAAGCTGTGTGATGAAACCTCTTTGTGCAAAACTTTGGCAGCTGGTGGTTTAGTGGAGAAGCGAACAGATCTATGTCTGGAGTTCCCCAGGACACTGTCAACTTTTGAAATACATGAAGATCCAGTTTCCACTCGTGGGGATCCATGATTTGTCTGCTTAACACATCTGCTAAGGAGTTCTGTGCTCCCGGCAGAAACCTTGCCTGAAGAGTTAGTTGCAAGCTTAGCGCAGTCTCCCATAAAATCATTGCTTGCCTGCACAATGGGTAAGAATGTGTTCCCCTTGTTTGTTGATGTACCACATGACAGTTGTGTTGTCTGTTAGAATCAACACCTGCCCTGGAAGAAGTAACTCCTTGAAAGCCATTAATGCAAACTGGACTGCTAACATCTCCTTCATGTTGATATGTAGATGCTGTAGTCTGGCAGGCCACTTTTCTTGTATCCACTTTCCATTTAGATGAGCTCCCCAAGCAATGTCTGAGGCATCTGTCGTTAGAATTTGACTCGCCTCTGGCCGGGTCACAGAGAGTCCCTTGTTTAGGTGACATTCCTGAGCCCACCACAAAAATTCCTTTTGAATGCAAGGTATTATTTGAATGACAGTGTCCAAATCCTGGCAGTGCTGTGTCCATACATTTTTGACATACCATTGTAGCTTCCTCATATGCAGTTTGGCATTGGGAAGCACCAGAATACAAGATGCCATGAACCCTAAGGCTTGAAGGACTGTCCTTGCAGTCAGCCCGGACTGAAGAGATAGTTGATGGAAGTAACTGGAAAGATTCTTTTGTTTGTCCGGGGTTAAAAAGGCCATCTGGGCTGCTGTATTCAGTCTCACACCCAGAAAGCACATGTCTTGAGAGGGTACTAGACTGGACTTTATTTCGTTCACAGAATACCCTAGGCATCTTAGCACTGCTATGACATATTCCAAATGCTGTAGAAGGTCTTCCTTTTCTTGAGCCAGAATCAGGCAATCGTCCAAGTAAGGATAGATTTGAATTCATTTTAGCCTGAAGTAAGCTATCACTGGAGCCAGAACCTTTGTGAATACTCTGGTCGCAGTAGATAAGCCAAAGGGCAATGCAGAGAACTGATAATGAGAATTTCCAGCTCGAAAACGCAGATATTTTCTGCAACTTAGTCTTATAGGCACATGAAGGTAAGCTTCCTTGAGATCTAAAGTTACCATCCAGTGATCCTTGCCCAGCAGAGGTAAAAGCTGTTGTAACGTCAACATTTTGAACTTGGGAATGTCCAGATAAGTGTTGAGGATAGATAAATCCAAAATTGGTCTCCACGTGTTCCCCTTCTTTGGTACTAGGAACAGGCGAGAATAAAATCCTAGGCCCCTTTCTGGCACAGGAACCGGCTGAATGGCCCCTATTTGGAGTAACTGAGAAATTTGCTTGTGAGCCTCTTGTCTTTGTAGAGGAGGAATGTCTGGCATGCCTTTGAAAGGAGGCAAGGTATGGAAATAAAACCTGTAACCGTGGTGAATGATATCCAGAACCCATTTGTCTTGGGTAATTAAATCCCAATTTTCTTTGAAAAGAGACAGTCTTCCTCCTAGAGGTGCCGCCAGGCGAGAAGGTACTGGCAGCTGAAAAGGCAGGTCATTGAGTCTGCTTACGAAAGGACTGACCTCTGCCCTCACCAGAAGTCTGAGCAGGTGAACTCCCTGCCCTAGGCCTAAAAGCACCTTGAGCTCTGCCCCTACCACGTCTAGACCTACCCCTAGACTGGGAATCATAAGCAGGATAAGTCCATCCCTTAGCAGGCCAATTTCTACTAAACTTCGGAGGCTGCACCTGCAAAAAATCCTTAACAGTTTGCATAGACTTAGCCTTGTCCTCAATCTTCTTTAAAACTGCTTCCACAGTCGAACCAAACACATCAGACTGTAAAGGAGCATCCAAAATCCTTATCTTAACATGCTCAGCTAAGTTCTGATCTCTCAACCAGGCGTGCCTACGAAGAACAGAACCAGTGGCAGCCACCCTGGAGGAGGCCTGCACAGCATCAAAACCACATTGCAAGGAATGTTTACCCACCTGTTCAGACACATGAACTAAATCCTGCAACTCTTTACACTCAATACCTTCCGCCAGAGCATCCACCTTAGATTTCAACTGTGAAAGAAGATAATTTTGATATTTTAACATGTGAAACTGACAATTCAACGCCCTCATGGCTAAAGTGGAAGAAGTATACACTTTCTTTCCCCATCTATCCAAAGCCCTTGCCTCTTTATCAGGAGGGACAGGATTTTTAACAACTGAGGCCTTCACACCTTTAGGCCCCTGAGAGACAGTTTCGGGTCTGCCCTAGGACTCTTAAAAGATACTTATGAGCTTGAGGCACGCTATAATACCTATCGGGAATAACTGGGGCAGGAGGCAAAGAATCCAGGATTCAGGGAAGCCTCTGCAAAACATCTTCCACCACATTCAAAACAGGAGGTATAGCTAAAGGCCTGTGCTGGGGTAAAACAAGAATTCCCTAAGCCTTTTCCTGGAATCAGAGAAATCTTGACCTTCCCATTTAAAATGCTCCCTCATGGAATGCAGAGTCTCTGAAAATGAAAAATCCTCAGGAGGGGAAGCTGAAGGAGTAGAATCATCCACATCAGAATCAGAATAAGGAGGGTACTCCTGCAAGTCTTCAGCCGAAGACTCAGAAGCCTCGAGCATTGCTCAAAACTCTCAAACTCAGATTCCACCCTAGGCCTCTTATCAGGAGGGGGCATAGAACCCCTTATCATAGTAATCAAATCCTCTGCCATTTTAAGCATATGTTTCTTAGGCAAAGACCCTGAAGTACTAGGAGAAACCCCCACTGAAGCAAAACTCGGCCTGCCCCTCAAAGAAGCCTTGGAAACAGAAGGGGAGGCTCTGACCACCTTAGGAAGAGAGGGAAGAACAGCCACCTGAGAAGCCCCCTCAGCCTGGCCTACTTCCTGAGAGGATACATCCTGTAACAGTAAAGTCTCTCCCTGAGACTCCAAAGAAACACCTGGCAAAACCTCCGGCTCCACTGAGCCCTCTAAAAGAACCGACGTCTGGACTGTCGGTTCCTCCACTCTAGGCTTTGCTGTTTTGTCCTTGCGTTTTTTAGCCGAAGCCGGCGTCGGAGCATCCGACGGCATTTTATAATTACAACGCTTCCCAAACACTAACCTGGCACAGTCTAACCTTCTCTTAATAGTGCGTTTGTTAAATCTAGCACAAGAGCGGCATCCAACAACGTCGTGCTCAGGCCCTAAACAAGGTATACACAAAGTATGGTAATCCCTATGAGGTATCTGTTTCCCACAAGAAATACAGTTATTCACTTTTTCTGACATCCGGTTAAATACTGAGGCAAGAAAAAACCAAAATATTCCCCAACGGGGTACTTAGCCAACTTTGATTCGGTCTGAAACTCTGGCTTCAGAAACTTTCAGAACGCCAACCTGCACTCGCAAAATTGCTTCTGCATCGGACCATGCGGCAAAAAAGACTGAGGATATGACGTCGGTCATGCGCATTAGTACCCTGACGTACTGACGTCAGTCTAATGCGCCCTGACCGACGTCAGCCATATACTTTGGTATTCGGGCCGACTGGACAGCGGACTACCCAATAGTTAGGACTGCAGCAATGTGGAATGAAGAACATCAGCAACTTGGCTCTTTCCCAAGACTTCATATGGCTTTCTAGATCTTCCACAGTTTTCATTCAGTTCAGCTTTTTCATGCGTGGCTGCAGCTGCACAGACATACCCGTTACGGTCAAATACATTTCTGAAGGAATAAGATCCAGCTTTTCAAATGGTGCTCCATGTGGATTTACTGCTAAAGCACAGTCCACCCCATCATTGCAAAGGAATAGCAACAAATACTCTCCACATAAGTTATCGATAAATGGCTACAAGTTAAAGAATCAATGAGGACTTGCATGAAAATTCCAACTTAAAGCAAACTGCACTAGTCAGCAAAACTGCAGCACAATGACTAGGCTATAAGTAACCTTTTCACGAATCTCAAACTAAAATTAAGATACCACAGCACTAACAAATCAAAAAGAAGCAGTACACACAATGTTCGTGGAAACTCCTAGGGGTTACAAACTGGTCAAAACTGAACTAAAATACAAAGCAAGAATGCTGCTGTATCCAAGCAGAATCAGTTCACAATCTTAACACGGCAAGGTAAAATCATAAACCAATACGAAAAAACAGAACAGAACACAAAACATTGTTTGCAGAGACATCTATGGAGTTATTATCCTAACTTGGTGGTTTTACAGGCTTATTACAGCCACACAACGGCAAGTATCATTAGAATAAATATAAAGGTGGTGTCTCATGACATGGTAAGAAAGATCACTAGCCAATGGTGGTGGTTTTAAGCCTAAAAAATAGGATGTGGGTCATGGAGTAGGGGCCAATGTGGCTCAGAAAAAAAGGGTGCCAATGAGAGCTGTGCATAAGAAAGCTGGGGGAATACGTGTGTAGAGCTAACCTAGGGCTAGTAAAGTGAACATAAAGTGACTGGTGGAAGAAGGGAGATTGGGATTGGATGTGGTGCGCATCAGGAAACCAGTAAATACTTTAGCATCGCCCAACTGTACTGATATTAGACAAAGGTGTAATTTTTGACATTTCAGATTATGGGCCAATGGAATTATTCTGTTATTTCGCAAGCAAATATAGGGAGATGGCAACAGTCAGGGAGAGTTCTGAAGAAAAAAAAAAAAAGATTTCACCCTGGGTAGGGGAGTATCCAGTTTATGCTGGGTCCAATTTTACTATTACAGCAAGTGGGAGGATATCAGTTAACGAAGTCCATACAGATATAGGTTGAGAAGAGGATATCTACTCAATGAGCCCAGGTCCTGGGTGAAAAAGGTCAGTGACCAGCCCACATACCTTGTAAACAGCAAATCAAAAGTTTAGAAAATGCTTTAAAAGCAAACTCTGATATTAACCTGAAGCAAGTCAATATTTTGGACCAGTGTCAATTTTAAGTAACCCAAGCACCCTCTTAACATGCTTCCAACTGTTTTTAATACACGTTAATATGCTCTGCATCACTACATATGAAACCATGGGATGATACATGGTTAAACTGACTTAAGATACAAGATGTCAAAATGGACCTCCAAATATCCAGAAGCACAGATGTGATCAATAACTGCAGTTCTAAAATCTGAAGTTAACTGAAAAACAACTCAGTACACCTCTCCTGGAAGTTGACTCCTCAGCACTAGACTGACTTGTAACTGACGAGTTGGGCCAATGAGCAACTTCCTCCCAGCAAAGCTGGCTTGCAAGGAAGCAGACAGCACAAGAAAAGTTTGCGAGTTGTACATTACCTGCCAAACTGCCAACATCTCTGCTAGGTTTATGTGCAGCTTGTCTTTTAATCCAGGTGGTCTAACTTCAGCTCCCTCACACAGAGGCATCTGTAGTCAGAGGTCTGGTTGTAGTCTGTGGTGTGGATGAGAATGCTCTGACAGCAGTTGCCTACCAGCTCAATTCCTTCTATCAGTATGGTAGGGGTGTATGAGGGGGGGTGTTCTGTGGGATCAGAATTTGAATGACTAGGCTAAGGCACCAATGGATTTTCTCCTATGTGAGCCCAGTGGGACCATTAGGGTGGTGATAAACATGTCAGCTCATAAGTGAAGTCAGCAAGCAGGATCAAAAAATGCATACTACTCACAAGGCCTGTAATGCAAGCTACTCTTACTTAAAAATTTAATTTCTACTGCATGCTACACATTTATTCATGTATAGTGTGTGCATGTCCTCCCTGAATTAAAATGTTTTTTCTCTCATGCACTGGCTTAATCCCACATTAAGAAACATGCAGAAGGTGCACTGGACATAAATTGGCCATAGATGTGAAGGTGTATGTATGAACCGTAGGGCTAGTGTGAACAGATTGCATCTTTCCAACCCCAATCTGCAAAGGTGGGAAAGGGGATGCGGCTGGAATGACTTATTCAAAATGTTACTTCTTACCTGGGGAGGCTTGGGTGCACTGGAAGGGGCTGTTCGTTTAGCTGCAGGTTTTGTGGAATTTTCTACTGCTTCATCTTCGTCATCTTCATCATCATCCATATCATCTTCCAGTGCTATACAAACAATAGTAAACTCAACATCTGTTTTCCCCTTGCAAATCAACCTTAAAAAAAAATGTCCCAACTGTACATTCCGAAGCAATGCCCCCCCAACCAAATACACCCACATCCTCAAACCAAACCAGTCAAAAAAAATTTACTTCATCCCACTCTTCAATACAAGCATTCTAGAGAGTGAGGGGGAAAAAAAAGGTGAAAAGGGTACTTACATACAATGTGCTGCCCACTGATGTAGACTGGACCTGAACCAGACTTCAACCGTAGTGTTAAGGGAGGAGTAATGTCAAACCCACCAAGGGAAACCTAAAAATAAAACATTAGTCAGATCCATACCCTTTACAGTCAACTGTTCCACTTGTCACTCACAGTGCTTTTTAACCACAAAGGCAATTCAATTACATTTGTTTTGAGAAGTGCAAAAACTGAACACTGCAAATCAACTACACAGATACAAACTTGGCCTGCTGATATGCAATTAATGCACCCAGCAGATGTCAAATAAAGGTGTTATGAATCACTTACCATAAATACATTCACCAGAGCCATAAATCACTTTTCGGGTTTAGCTACCTTTTGGTTCCCATACTCTAGCCAGACTTTCTAAATTATCTGCAAGGACTAACACTGGCCATAAGCCAGGAAAGGTACAGATGTAGGAAGTGAAGGATTCCCACTCAACTCCAGGACTGTTGTGCACTTGAGAGCCTGGACATGCTACAGGGCAAATATACTTTAAGACAAATGCAAGTATTCCAGTAAATTATCAAAACCCTACTAACATCTTGTATCAATGTTCAAAAGCTTTTTATTACCAGATTAAACCAGACTGGACTATTCCAACCCAGGAACACCAGGCTATGAAACATTTAAATTGCTCAATACTGAGCATACAGACACGACTTACAATGTTTTTACTGCTAAATACATTAGTGAGGTTATATTACAATAGGGTCATAGGTAGGTACTAGGCTATCTGTCCAAAGGCATTTACAAGCCTAGCCAAAATGTGTTTGCTTTTGCCACCCCCTTAGATTAGTTCCCTGTGCCTCTGTCCAGCAGAGCCACTGAAGTGATTTCCCATCCACTCAAGATTTTTCTTGAAGAGTGCTACAGAGGAGCTCTGCCTAATGTAGATTGGAATGTTGTTCCAAAGTATGGGAAGTCTCTGGGACAGGAATCTATCCCTCCAGCACGTCCTATTTATTGTTGTGGTGAGGTTCTAGAGAGTGTGACTTGAGGGGATAAGGTTTTCTTTAGGTGGAGCATGTCCATCAATTCTGGGTTGGGCATAGTCTTTTATGTCAGGCAGAGATCACCTCTGAGCAAGTGGTATGCAACACAGTACAGCTTGAGTTTCTTCAGTCTAGCTGCATAGGGCATCTGTCGGAGGCCAGCGATCCTCTTGGTGAGGTACTTGTGGTCTTTTCTAGCTGTTGCAGGTGTCTTGTAAGGTACATCCCAAATGGGGAGTTGCACTCTGATGGGTCTGATGAGTGATGAGTAGAGGGGCACAACAACCTCTTTTGATCTGGATGCAAACCCTTTTGTGATTAGGTGGGCCACATAGGATTTTCTAACCATTTTGGCAATGTAATTATCAAAGGAGAGATTACCAACTACTTGGGTCCCCAGATCCCTTATTGCATTTTCCGTATTTAGGAGGACTACCACCTATGTGGTAGCTTGTGGGTACTTTATTTTCAAAGGGAATAACTATGCACTTTTTGGCATTTAGCTTGAGGCCATGATTTTGGCACCAGGTTTCAGTCTCAGTGAGACCCTTTCGGAGAATGTCAGCCAGTGAGTAAATTATAGCCCCTAGTTTGCAGTAGTCTGCAAACTTGGTCAGCCATAGTCCTCCTGTGTTTGTCTATACCTCTGAGAAGTATATGCCTAACAGGAGAGGTCCTAGGACTGAGCCCTGGGGAACACCACTTGTAACCGGTTTAGAGTCAGACCTAGCTCCCGCAACTCACCAGGTGGGTTCTGGCCGTGAGCCAATTGGCAACCCATCTTGTGACATAGGGGTTTATGTTCAGGCTGGTGAGCTTGTCTATAGCAGAACGCGTTTCCAGTAAATTAACCCCATCATTAATCCATGGTGGCCCACATTAGTTAGCACCTGAATGATGGATCAGCACCTTCCACGAGTCCCTAACCAGACTAGGTGAACTGCTATCCTGAAATACTGTTTTATGCTTACTGAACCACCACCCACTTAAGCCAGCAGACAGATGTAGTTCTACACTAGAGACAAAGCTTTCCCAAAGCCGCAATAAGCAAAGCAACTAGTCCATACCACACAGTATGAAAAATTCACAGCTCAGACCAAACTGACCTATATATGCAGAGGTTCTTAATCCAACCAAAACCAAAGGCCTCAAATGTAATCAAATACCCTCAGCAACCTAAAGTCATCACAGGTAGCACCCACCATGAAACCTGCAACCAAGAGTCATGTCACACTGATTCAGTTCAAAGTCCACTGATGCAAACCCCTTTGCACAATACAAGGCTGTGCAGTACATCATGGTCAGTATCAAGTGCGTAGATTGCCATCACCACACAAGCACATGGCAGTACAATAAAGTGTAAAATGACAGACAACTTGCTGAAGTGAGCTCTCAGAATCCATCGGAGACTAGTAATCAACCTAGCCTTGAGCAGCATTCTTTAACAAGAAAGACACTATCCCAGGTTCCTTCCTATTAAGACACAAACCGCCCCAAAGACTGCAGTTTCTCGGAATACCCTGAGGTATTAGATTATGCAAGTGTTAATCTACAAAAACAGTGATTACCTGGCCAAGCTCAAAAGCCCCCGTCATCCTGACAGCTCCAATGCCTATTCAGAAACTTTCACTGCCAAATTACACAGCCATCTTTCCCCTCTCGGCAATAAATACAAACACCAAACTAAAATAAACCCCTGTGGTGGAAAACCACAGGCACGGAAACTCCTTGCACACAAAAATAAACAAACTCCTAAATCTGACCAAATCAAATTCTACCAAAGCAAAAGAACCACAAATCTTGCTTTGCTTATACTAATTAAGTGCCCTGCACTGCCCTGACCCAATAGTACCCGATCACATACTCTCACCTGGATGACATCTCACCTACTAGCTCACAAACCTAGCTCAAATTTCTCCCCATCTTCCCTCCAACATGTTCACATCACCCCCCCCCCCCAATTCTCCAAGAACAAACTTTCAAAACACCAAGGCTAAGCATACATCTATTGGGACAGACACCACATCAGGTTGCCTACTGGTCAGCCTGAAACATGACTTGCCTGATCCCCTGCAAAAGCCATCCAATCAGCCTCCCAGGCTTTATGCCAGATGGGAGGACAGCAACAGTCTATTCCCTTACAGAAAAGTGGGGAGTAAAACCAGGTTAAATTATGCACCCATATTCCCAACCAGCCTCATCTATAATGTTATGGAAAGAATTACTAAATTAATAGATAAAATTGTAAAGCTATAGACTCAAGAAAGCAACCAGGATAAGTAGGCTGGTTGGGTTGAGAAAGTTAAACGGATTAGGGCAAAATAATGTACACCTCATATCTAGACCTTGCAAACATGTCAAGACCCATCTCACAGGACTCAAATATACTCCAGCTGAATGTCAGTCCCTACACAACTAGTCTGACAGCAGACTCAAGCAAAACAAATTAAGTTAAGGAGGGTGGCCTTGAAAAGTAACTAGGTGTACCCCAGGGTTCAGTCCTTGAGACACTAACATTTCCTGTAGGGGAAATCTAAATGCCAAGGATTTGCGGCTTACCAAGGTTGCATGTCAACTCCTCCGAGGGAACATCTTTAACAAATAGCTCATGTTAAAGCCATGGGCAAACTAAATTCCAAGCATAGTAGAACTGTATTTTTAAGCAAGCACCTAGGTGCAGATAACGCACGCACTCTGGTCCCTCAAGTACAAATGACTCATTGTACATGTGGGTGTACATGACAAGAGATGCACTTGCACCTCCATGAACTACATGGAGACATGAAGCTCTGATTATGTAGCCCAAGCAGGTATGACCCTAGCCCTGAGCAGCATCCTACCATCAACCAGAATACCACCACAGTACAAGCAGAAAATGATAGATTTCAACTGGCCAATTTTCTGGTGTCATTCTAAGGGGAACCAGCATCTGTGCCTGGGATGACGTGCTTGACGGACCTCGATGCTTTGCCAGAGATGGCCTGCCATCTGTCACCCTGTGGGCTTCCAGATACCAGCCAATGCTCTTGCTACCCCTATAGTGCCTTTTTTAGGCAGTGTTCCAAAGACCAAAATTACCACCATAACACCTATAAACGCAATCAGAGTGTCATGCTGCTAAACGCTAGATGTCTAAATCTCAAAATGCACTCGCTCTAAGTACTCCTTAAAATGTAGAACACTGACATTTGTGCTGTGACAGAGACCTGGCAGCAGAAAGCACCGCTGCACTACCAGGATACAACATTCCATACCTTTCGGCCCCAGAACTTTGACCGAAGCCCCAAAGGCAGTGGTGTTTCCATATTCATAAAGGATGTGCACACCTCCAAACTGGTAGCCCAACATAACACATCTGAGATACTCTATGTGCAGCTAACATTGGGTAAGACAGCAACTCAGGTTGTAGCCTGCTATAGGTCCCCAACCTCACACTCCATGTTACTAAGCACCATGGAGAATATTAGGGACCAACCCAACACTCATACCGGGCAACTTCAACTATTCCTCCATTAACTGGGAAAACTACTACTGTACCATACACTTGCATAACACTTCCTGGAATTCATCAATTCCAATGCTCTGGACCAGCTCATTCTTACCCACACTACAGGTAATAATATCCTTGACCTGGTCCTTACTAATCTGGGCAACCGTTGTTCTATGCCAATAGACTCCTACCTGGTTAGATCCAACCACAAAACTAAGCACCTTGGACATGCACACAAAGGTAACCACCGTGGAAAAACTTCTACAAAACGAACTTTGGGCTCCTGAAAACAGAAGTGGCCAACTTCACGGCACCCATGCAAATGGAGTACAGCTGCACGACTGCGGAATCATACACCAATGCACTGTACGAACACATACAAATGCAATGAACGGTGTCCCAGGCTGCGTCTTACATGAGCTCCAAGAAGAACTGAACCCTCACATTAAGTCACTGTTCAAACAGCCTTACTACAGGATGTGTACCCAAAGAATGGCATACAGCTACAATGGTCTCACTCCACAAAGGTGGTGCCACAACGGACCCTGGAAACTATCGCCCCATAAGCCTGACTAGTCTGTCTGTAAAGCTATGGAGCGTATTATCATGGAACTCAGATTGGGAGCCTCCAGACACGGGACCCTACCCAATTCGGCTTTAAGGGCAGATTTTGCCTCTTAAACCTAGTGGATTTCTTTAAAACAGTTACCAAAGCCATAGATGAGGGCAAGGTAGTCCACACAGCCTACCTGGACCTCGCAAAAGCCTTCAACACAATACCCCACTCGGGCATCATAAATAAGCTTACCAGCTTAAATATCAACCCCTATATCACAAGATGGGTTGCAAACTGGCTCAGAGATAGAACCCACATGGTCAGAATCGCAGATGCCATGTCCGAATCCAAACCAGTTACAACTGGCGTCCCACAGGGCTCAGTTCTGGGACCTCTCTTGTTCGGTATATAATTCTCTGAGGTTCAGGCTAACACGGGGGGGATTATGGCTGACAAAGTTCGCAGATGACTGCAAACTGGGGTCCATAATCGAATCTCCAGCTGACACAAGCATCCTCCAAAAGGGTCTCAGAGACTGAAGCTTGGTGCCAGAGCCACGGCCTCAAACTAAATGCTAAAAAGTGCATAGTCATCCCCTTTGGGAAAAACAAGGTGCCCACATATTACCACATAGGTGGTAATCCAATAAGTATGGAAGTAGTAATTAGACATTTGGGGACCAATGTAGATAGTAATCTCTCCTTTGATAATCACGTTGCCAGGTTAGAAAGACCTTCTTATATAGCCCACCTTATCACGAAAGGGTTCACATCTAGATCAAGAGATGTCATTGTGCCCCTCTACTCGTCACTCATCAGGCCCATAATTGAATACAATGCCCCCTTTGGGATGTACCTTACCCGACACCTACAGCAACTGGAGACACCCCAAAAGTACCTCACCAAGAGGATCATGGGCTACAAACAGATGTCCTATGCAGCTCGACATAACTCCAGCTCTACTCAGTTGCTATCTATGCCGGACGTACAAAGCCATGTCAAACCCAGAATTAATGGACATGCTCCACCTCAAAAAATCCAAGTTCCTTAGAGCTACATGCTCCAGGGACCTAAACCTCAGCACAAAAATAAATAGGACATGCTGGAGGGACAGATTCATTTCCCAGAGGCTCCCCTCACTCTGGAATAGAATCCCAATTCATGTTAGACATAGCCCCTCGCTGACCCTCTTCAAGCGAAATCTGGACGCGTGGATGGGAAAATCGCAAATTCACCACTGGGATCTCTTGTGTCCCTGCTAGACAGAGGCACAGTAAACTAATCTTAAAAGGGTACCTTCTGTGACCTACTTTATAGGGGCACAGTAGGCTAATCTAATAGGGAGGCGGAAGCGAAATACACTCTGGCTACGCTTATAAATGCCCTAGGGCAGATAGTCTTCTATTGGTATGTCGAGGTCATAGGTAGATACTAGGCTATCTCCTCAAAAAAAAAAAAAAAAAAAAAAAAAAAAAGGGAAGCCAATCTGGTAATCCCCTGCCATATACTCTACGACAGGAGGAGGAAACTGATGTGGAATAAATTGAAGTTCCAAGACTAGAAAAACACCCTATTCCACCTAAACAAAAAGCTGAGATCCCTCATTAAATCCTCTAAAGCTAGCTATGAAAACAGAATTCCAGCAGATAGTAAAGACAACCACAAGGCCTTCTATAGTTATGTAAAGAATCTCCATGGCAATACCCAAATTTGCTCTGAGCTACTGCACAATGGTACCGCCTATACAGAGCAAACAGATATTGCCAATATATTGGCTGACAGATTCAGTGCCATACCCTTCCACAAAGGACCAATCACAATACCAGCAGATTGCCAGGCACCAGTACTACCGCTGCACAGGTTAACAGCACTTTAAGGCCAAGAATACAGCTTCTATGGGACCTGACAAAATCCCTGGCTGTGTTCTACATGACCTACAGAGTGAACTGGCACCTCACCCGTGTGCCCTGGTCAGCCTCACCTCAGGCTTTGCCCCTACCGAATGGCGCACTGCTACAGTTATCCCTCTCCACAAAGGAGGAGCGACTACAGACCCTGGAAACTATCGCCCCATTAGCTCAATTATGATATGCAAAGCTATGGAATGCATCATCATGGACCTAAAGGATATACAGAATCTACAAACACTGGATCCTACACAATTTGGTTTTGTGAAGGGTAGATCATGCCTCCTCGGATGAAGACAAGAGGTTTCATACAGCCTACCTTGATCTGGCCAAGGCCTCTGATACCATTCCCCACTCAGAAATCAAAGAAACACTCACCAAGCTAGGCATCAACCCCTGTATCACTAGGTGGGTTGCAAACTGGCCCAGAAAGTAGCTGACTCCTGACTGCCGACCAGTCACGAGTGGAGTCCCACAGGGTTTGGTCCTGGGTCCTCTCCTGTTTGGTATCTACTTCTCTTAAGTCCAGGCTAGCACAAAGGGACTCTGGCTGACAAAGTTCGCAGACGATTGCAAGTTGGGAGCTATTAACTCCAAGTGATGTTGACACCCTACAGAAAGGCCTCACGGAGACCAACGAAAGGTGTCAGAACCATGGCCTTAAGCTCAATCCCATAGAAGCTGTATTCTTGGCCTTAAAGTGCTGTTAAGCTTAAGCTCAATGCCAACAAATATGCAACATCCCACCTGGGAAAAACCCAGTTCCCTTGAATTACCACATTGATGGTAGTCCAAACACAGAAGGCGTTGAGATCTGGGAATACAGGCCGACAGCAACCTCTCAACCACCACATTGCCACTGTGGTCAGAGTGTCGTATGTGGCACATCTCATTACTAAGGGTTTTGCATCCAGGAAGAAAGGTAGTCTTACTCTACTCTTCCCTCATCATGTCAGAGTACAATGCCCCATTTGGCATGTACCTCACTAGACACCTCAACTGACGAAAATACCTCAAAGAGGATCTTAGGTCTTAAACACTTGTCCTATATGGACAGACTCAAAAAACTCTACTCTGTCTCATATCGCCTACTTAAGAGGCGATCTCTGCTTGACTTTAAGCCATATCTGACCCAACTCTGTTCGAAATGCTACAAAATAAAGAAATCCCAATCCCTCTGCACCACACACTCTAGAGACCTCAACCTCATTACCACAAACAGAACATGTTCTTCTGTGCCCAATTTTACCATTACAACCAATACCAAGCAACCCTGTTGCATGGGGAAAGCACACTTTCCCAGAAAGTCCTTACTGCTTAGAGTTTTGCAGAGCCAAATCAACTTAAGGAGCCAAAGCAAAGGCTGGGGGTTATCAAGAGAGAGAATGGGCCACACTACATGGGACTTCTTGCAGTAAGACCTGTAATGTCAGCATCCAGGAGGGGCAGGTTCATAACCCAGAGACTGCCCATGCTACGGAACCGACATCCCACACATGTCAAGCAGAGCTCCTCACTAGCCCTCAGAGAAATAATAAAAGAATGAAGGGCTCCCTAAGCACACCCCACAAGAGCTGTGCACGGATCACTGCTGCAGTATCACTTAATCCCTAGGAAATCAGACTGCAGAATAAAGGTGTATCCATATCAGACGTTTGAAGCTACAAATGTTACCAAAATGATAATGGTCTACTTCCCAGAAAGGAATACATGTTAAAAGGGAGTAGCTCAAGACAGTTGCAGCTCAAGGAGAGTGTAAACCTTAACTTGCATACAGAAGTTCCAAAGTTTTTGCATTAAATTGTGGAAAGTCACCATTAAATCAATTAAAGCAGGAGACAGCAGCCATCACCAATTTCGTTTTTGTTTTGAAAGCATCTGACTAGTAACTGCAGCATCACTAGTAATACCTGGGAAATTTGACTTGC
Organism: Protopterus annectens; assembly: GCF_019279795.1. Taxonomy (NCBI): domain Eukaryota; kingdom Metazoa; phylum Chordata; order Ceratodontiformes; family Protopteridae; genus Protopterus; species Protopterus annectens. The sequence continues at coordinate 1,120,391,605 of NC_056733.1, read as the reverse complement.
CATCTGCTTGGTATGACTTCAAGGTATGAATACCAGTGTGCAAGATCTTCTGCCTACTTGCAGGAAAATGCCTGGTAGAAAAGGGAGAGGTGATAATTCAAGGCACCACCCAAAAAAGTAAAGCACTCAACTTTGCAATGGAAAAAGTACAGTTTTGTACCTACCATAAATGTAGATGTTCGAGGATTCCATTGCTGCAGTCCTGACTATTGGGTATAGTCCGCGTCCAGTCGGCCCGAATACCAGAGTATAAGGCTGACGTCGGTCAGAGCGCATTAGACTGACGTCAGTACGTCAGGGTACTAATGCGCATGACCGACGCCATATCCTCAGTCTTTTCTTGCCCCAGATGTCAGAAGACCCCAAAAAGACAAGTCCCAAAACAACCTGCACCAAAAACATGCACAATATATACAACCATATATATACAAAAATATAAGCATGTAAACTCACCTACACAACCACCCCTAAATACAGAGGGGAAGGAGGGAGGGTAAATTGGACTGCAGCAATGGAATCCTCGAACATCTACATTTATGGTAGGTACAAAACTGTACTATGTTCTTCGTCTTCCATTGCTGCAGTCCTGACTATTGGGTAGAATCCCAAAGCAGAGGTAAGGGAGGCTGGCAAATCATAAAGAAGTAGGAGCTGACAACATGCCTTGTAAAACAGCTGTGGCAAAACCAGCCCTAGACTTAGAGTAGATAGGGAGGTGATAATGCCTAGAGAAAGTATGCACTGAACTCCAAGTAGCTGCTTCCAAAATATCCTTAGTTGCCACCCCCCTTAGAAATGCTGTTGAAGTGGCAGTAGCCCTAGTGGAATGAGGCCTAATCCCAGCTGGAATCTCCTTGCCATGATGGGAATAACAAAATGCAATGCAAAAGCCAATCCACCTAGAAATAGTTTGTTTTGACACAGGCTTGCCCTGAGAACTCAAAGCAAAAGAAACAAACAACTGCTGAGACTGCCTAAAATCCTTAGTCCTGCTTAAATAATAACGCAATTGCCTGTGTACATCTAAAGTGTGCAAAATCTTTTCCCCTTTATTTTGAGGATCTGCAAAAAGTAGCCAAATGAATAGTTTGGTTTAAAGCCACACTAGAAACCACCTTAGGCATAAAAGGATTAGTACGTAATGATACCCTATCCTTATGGAAAATCAAAAAGGGCTCTACTGCCATAAGGGCCTGCAACTCAGACACCCTTCTTGCAGAAGTAATAGCCAACAGAAAAGCAGTCTTCCATGACAAATATTTCAATTCAGCAGTAGCTGCAGGCTCAAAAGGTTGTAGAGTAAGTTTTTCCAACACAAAATTGAGATCCCAAGCAGGAGTAGGAGCTCTAGGTGGGGGTCTTATATTCTTTGCCCCTCTAAGAAACTGCTTGAACAAAGGATGCGAAAACAAAGGTGGGTCACAATCATAGTGAGCTGAAATTGCTGCAGCATGAATCTTTATGGAAGAGAAGGACAAACCTTTGTCCAATAATTCAGTAAGATATTGAAGAGCCACACTCAAATTAGGCTCTGAAATCTCCAAATTCTTTGCTGTACTCCAAAATAAAAATCTCTTCCATTTTTCTGCGTACACTCTCCTTGTACTAGGTCTTCTAGCTTCCATAATCACATTTAAAACTTGTTGAGGAAGTTGAGACCTACTGTGTTTCAACACAGAATATGCCAGGCTGTTAGATGAAGAGAGTGAAGCTTGACATTGAGCAGATGGCCGTCCTGCTGAGATAACAGATGAGGAATCAGAGGTAAAGGCCATGGAGGCTTCTTTACCAGACTCCGTAGTAGTGGGTACCAGTGTTGCCGAGGCCAATCTGGAGCTATCAAAATCATCCTTGGCCTGTCTTGTCTGACCTTTAATAGTACCTTTGGAAGAAGAGGTAGAGGTGGAAAGGCATACACATGAAGGTTTTTCCAACTGAAAGACAGAGCATCCACTTTCCAAGCTGTGTGATGAAACCCCTTTGTGCAATACTTTGGCAGCTGGTGGTTTAGTGGAGAAGCGAACAGATCTATGTCTGGAGTTCCCCATGACACTGTCAGTTTCTGAAATACATGAAGATCCAGTTTCCACTCGTGGGGATCCATGATTTGTCTGCTTAACACATCTGCTAAGGAGTTCTGTGCTCCTGGCAGAAACCTTGCCTGAAGAGTTAGTTGCAAGCTTAGCGCAGTCTCCCATAAAATCATTGCTTGCCTGCATAGAGGATAAGAATGTGTTCCCCTGCTTGTTGATGTACCACATGACAGTTGTGTTGTCTGTTAGAATCAACACCTGCCCTGGAAGAAGTAACTCCTTGAAAGCCATTAATGCAAACTGGACTGCTAACATCTCCTTCATGTTGATATGTAGATGCTGTAGTCTGGCAGGCCACTTGTCTTGTATCCACTTTCCATTTAGATGAGCTCCCAAGCAATGTCCGAGGCATCTGTCGTTAAAATCTGACTTGCCTCTGGCCGGGTCACAGAGAGTCCCTTGTTTAGGTGACATTCCTGAGCCCACCACAAGAATTCTTTTGAAGGCAAGGTATTATTTGAATGACAGTGTCCAAATCCTGGCAGTGCTGTGTCCATACATTTTGAGATACCATTGTAGCTTCCTCATATGCAGTTTGGCATTGGGAAGCACCAGAATACAAGATGCCATGAACCCTAATGCTTGAAGGACTGTCCTTGCAGTCAGCACGGACTGATGAGATAGTTGATGGAAGTAAAGTGACAGACTCTTTTGTTTGTCCGGGGTTAAAAGGCCATCTGGGCTGCTGTATTCAGTCTCACACCCAGAAAGCACATGTCTTGAGAGGGTACTAGACTGGACTTTATTTCGTTCACAGAATACCCTAGGCATCTTAGCACTGCTATAACATATTCCAGATGCTGTAGAAGGTCTTCCTTTTCTTGAGCCAGAATCAGGCAGTCGTCCAAGTAAGGATAGATTTGAATTCCTTGAAGCCTGAAGTAAGCTATCACTGGAGCCAGAACCTTTGTGAATACTCTGGGCAGTAGATAAGCCAAAGGGCAATGCAGAGAACTGATAATGAGAATTTCCAGCCCGAAACCGCAGATACCTCCTGCAACTTAGCCTTATAGGCACATGAAGGTAAGCTTCCTTGAGATCTAAAGTTACCATCCAGTGATCTTTGCCCAGCAGAGGTAAAAGCTGTTGTAACGTCAACATCTTGAACTTGGGAATGTCCAAAACGTGTTGAGGAGAGATAAATCCAAAATTGGTCTCCACGTGTTCCCCTTCTTTGGTACAAGGAACAGGCGAGAATAAAATCCTAGGCCCCTTTCTGATACAGGGACTGGCTGAATGGCCCCTATGTGAAGTAACTGCAAAACTTGCTTGTGAGCCTCTTTTCTTTGTAGAGGAGGAACGTCTGGCATGCCTTTGAAATGGGGCATTGTATGGAAATAAAATCTGTAACCGTGGTGAATGATATCCAACACCCATTTGTCTTGAGTAATTAGATCCCAATTTTCTTTGAAAAGAGACAGTCTTCCTCCCAAAGGAGCTGCCAAACGTGAATCTGCTGGCAGCTGAAAAAACAGGTCATTGGGTCTGTTTACGAAAGGACTGACCCCTGCCCTCACCAGAAGTCTGAGCAGGTGAACTCCTGTTCTAGGCCTAAAAGAACCTTGAGCCCTGCCCCTACCACGTCTAGACCTACCCCTAGACTGAGAATCATAAGCAGGATATGTCCACCCCTTAGCAGGCCAATTTCTACTAAACTTAGGTGGCTGCACCTGCAAAAAATCTTTAACAGTTTGCATAGACTTAGCTTTGTCCTCCATTTTCTTTAAAACTGCTTCCACAGGCGAACCAAACAACACATCAGACTGTAAAGGAGCATCCAAAATCCTTGTCTTAACATGCTCAGCTAAATTCTGATCCTTCAACCATGCATGCCTGCGAAGAACAGAACTGGTAGCCGCCACCCTCGAGGAGGCCTGTACAGCATCAAAACCACATTGCAAAGAATGCTTACCCACTTGTTCAGACACATGAACCAAATCCAGCAACTCTTTACACTCAATACCTTCCGCCAAAGCATCCACCTTAGATTTCAATTGTGAAAGGAGATAATTCTGATATTTTAGCATGTGAAACTGACAATTCAAAGCTCTCATGGCTAGAGTGGAAGAAGTATACACTTTCTTTCCCCACCTATCCAAAGCCCTTGCCTCTTTATCAGTGGGAACAGGATTTTTAACCACAGAAGCCTTTACACCCTTAGGCCCTTGAGAAATAGTTTCTGGGTCCGCCCTAGGACTCGTAAACAAATATTTATGAGCTTCGGGCACCCTATAATACCTATCAGGCTTAACAGGGGCAGGAGGCAAAGAGTCCGGGTTCAGGGAAGCCTCTGCAAAAACATCTTCCACCACATTCAACACAGGAGGAATAGCTAAAGGCCTATGCTGGGGTAAAAACAAGAACTCCCTAAGCCTTTTCCTGGAGTCAGAGTAATCCTGGCCTTCCCATTTAAAGTGCTCCCTCATGGAATGCAAAGTCTCTGAAAATGAGAAATCCTCAGGTGGAGACGCTGTAGGAGTGGAATCATCCACATCAGAATCAGAATAAGTAGGATACTCCTGTAAATCTTCCACAGAAGATTCTGAAGCCTCTGAACACTGTTCAAAACTATCAAACTCCGGTTCCACCCTAGGCCTCTTATCAGGCGGGGGCATAGAACCCCTAATCATAGTAATCAAATCTTCTGCCATTTTAAGCATATGTTTCTTAGGTACAGAACCCGAAATGCTAGGAGAAGCCCCCACTGAAGCTGTAGAAGGCCTACCTCTCAAAGAAGTTTTGGCAACAGAAGGAGAGGCCCTAACTACCTTGGGAAGAGAGGGAAGAACAGTCACCTGAGAAGCCCCCTCAGCCTGGCCTACCTCCTGAGAAGGCACATCCTGTAAGAGTATAGTTTCTGCCTGGGACTCCATAGACACTCCTGGCAAAACCTCCGGCTCCACAGCCTTCTAAAGAACCGACGTCCGGGACTGCCGGTTCCTCAACCCTAGGCTTCACTGTTTTATCCTTGCGCTTCTTGGGGGAAGCGGGCGTCGGAGCATCCGACGGCATTTTATAATTGCAACGCTTCCCAAACACTAACCTGGCACAGTCTAACCTCCTCTTAATAGTGCGTTTATTAAACCTAGCACAAGAGCGGCAACCAACAACGTCGTGCTCAGGCCCTAAACAAGGTATACACAAGGTATGATAATCCCTATGAGGTATCTGTTTCCCACAAGAAATACAGTTATTCACTTTTTCTGACATCCGGTAAAATACTGAGGCAAGAAAAAACTAAAATGGTCCCCAACGGGGTACTTAGCCAACTCTGTTTCGGTCTGAAACTCCGGTTTCGGAAATATTTCAGTACGCCAACCTGCACTCGCAAAACTGCTTCTGCATCGGACCATGCGGCAAAAAAGACTGGGGATATGGCGTCGGTCATGCGCATTAGTACCCTGACGTACTGACGTCAGTCTAATGCGCTCTGACCGACGTCAGCCTTATACTCTGGTATTCGGGCCGACTGGACGCGGACTATACCCAATAGTCAGGACTGCAGCAACGGAAGACGAAGAACATCAGCAGGCCAAACAGAACCTCCACCTAAAAAACAAGGTATCCGGGACAGGCTGTGAGCTCCTCCTTAGAAGCAAAGATTGTTTCAACTGCCCAATCCTGTGCATGCTTGCCACTAGCCATATCTGAGACAGCAAATGGCACCATCCTTGGAAAATGCAGACAGGGTGGCCATATTCTATGTAGCTCCAGAAAACATGCACTTGCCAGAGGCATATGAATTTGAGAGGCCACCACTAGATGTACTGCTTTCTTTCAAGCCATATTCTCCAAAAGAATGCTCCGGCACACACCAGCACAAGTTTCACATCTCAAACAGCTATTTTAGATACCAGCCACAAAGACAAGAACATGGCACCTTCTCACTCTAGCATCAATACCAGCAAACCAGTACCACATCTTACAGCCAGAAGTGGATTGCCCTGAATCAGGCCTTTTAACATGGAAAAGGAGGCACTTGCACACTATTTCAACAGAGAACATGGAAACAAGCCTGTTCTTCCCATATCTGGAAGAGGCCTACCTGAATTGCTGCCACTTATGGCTATGCTCAACGTTGGGCTCCTCCTACGGAAAGCAGAGTGGAGAATCCTGACTTCACTCCACCAACAGATACAGAAGGCTTCACACTGAATGGGGGAACTTTCCATAACAAACATCAGGATCAAGAAACCTCTGTGCAAACAGGAAGAAATGGGGACATTTACAGTCTTTTAGTGAAACACTATACGAAATCAAAGGAAGTCTATACCACCAGACGCTGGAGCTAAAAAAAAATCTAGAATGGGAGAGATGGTCTCAAAATGTACATATATTTTGACATTTAGCGTAAAGTCAAACTAGGACAAAGCCCATTTTCACTGCAGACCTGGAAATAAACACTCCAGAAGCATGTCACTGGAATATAGGACAAAACCAGAGCACCTGGAAAACCACATAAATGTAGAGAGGACATGCAGACTCTGCACAGAAGGCAACCCAGCTGAGAATCTAACGGGAGAACCTCTTGCTGTGAGGTTATAAACACCCACGGGCAGCTCTAGCTAGAGATCACAGCTGCACAGCCCCCAGATGGCTCGCATAATCGGCATGTTCAAGTTTCTTATTTAGGTCAAATGCACACCTGAATGACTTGTTCAAGGAGTTGTGAACAAATTCACATCTGTTAAAGTCATTTGTGAGCCTTGGTAGGGCAAATGTGTATTAAAGTGTGGGGTGTATGTAGGTTTTGTAAAGCTGGTAGTGGGTTTGTAGCACTTTGGTTGGGTTCCATCTAGTGCCAGTGACCATCACTAATACTGCAGGTCATCAGCTACTGATAAGTTTACATTTAATACATTTGAATTTTTTACCCATGTGATTGTCGCTAGTGTGTACATTCATTTAACACAGATATGCTCTTATACTTACTACTGCCCTTTGATCTCAAGTTGAAATAAGTCTAAAGTTACTCACTGTTGGTTGTACAGACATCTTCAGTGTAGCCAATATGACTTTAACAGTTTGGTCATCATAACTTAAACCCTCTGCTTCCACAACATGTAGCTCGTCTTTGGCCCCAGGTCCAAGGCTGACCTGTCAAAAAACAAAAATCTCATACCAATCTCAGCATGTTCAAAGTAAAAAAAAAATCAAGATCCTGCAACTCAATTCTGACACAATCTAATTTGTACATTGCAATAAAGATAAAACATGATTCAGTGTAACTTGCAATTTAATTTTCATTAAAGACATTCAAGAAATCAAACCGCTTTAAGCTACTAGTAGCAATACTTAAGGAGCCCAACTACCCCTCCTTTCAGAGACTCCCAAAATTCCCAAGATATCCTAGGCAATAGTGCAGAACAGCTCATCTGTGAACACCCTATTCCTGGACAGATTAGCCAAAGAACAGGCTAAAACCCATATTCAAAGCTCACTCCGAAGTTACTCTTAAGTAGACTTCAGTCACGTCGTCTTGCACTTGCACCCCCAAGCCTTCAGCTTTAGTGAAAGCCAAAGAAAATTGTTTTTGTCTAAAAGAGCAATCTTGAAACCTCGTGGTACCATAATCTCCCTGAAGCCCTAGGCAACATAAAAGCCCTTGTGCGTTTCAAAGACCTGTATGCGGCTGAAAATGTGATCGCTGAGATGACTAATTGACCTAAACCACAAAGCAAACAAGTCTAATCTTACCTCACTCCTACTTGAGACATCAGGAAGCAATGTAAAAATGCCATCATCTCTTACCCATTATGGAATGGAGAGGTCACAAGAGTCAGTACAGTAATGCATTGGGAAGCTGCTCTTTTTACAAGGTCAGCATTTCCAGGTATCACTGTGGACCAGAGGAAAGCAAGACGCCGTCCCCCACCCCACCCCCCTGCAGGTTGGAGCAGAGGTTCACCTCTCCCAAAAAGCATGACTGGCTCAGTCTCCAGTCTTGCCAGTGGACAGCAAATGTAATTTTTAGCACCCCACCTTTTTATGGGGGGCACCTTGCCAAAATTCAGAGACCTACCTTTTCTTGTGAAGATTCTTAAACATATGTCTAAGGCCAAGACATTCCCTCCTCTGGTGTTGGTGTGAACAGCTGTCCACTACTGCCATTTTCTGAGTTTTTAAGTAGGCCAACAATTGTACAATCTTCTAATAAGTAGCCAAGCTGAACTCCCAACATTTGCTGCAGTTAAGCAAGTTGCTTACACACTGGTGATTGTTCAGTAATCTCACTAATGCAAGTAAATCAAGTAAAGGAGGCCCACCTAACAGTGAACCTGACCAAAATGCCTATAATATCAGAGAGCACTACCAAAGTAACCTGGGAACAAGTTAAAATAAAATCTGTATAACTTACTGTACGAAGAGACAAATGGTGTTCACTTTCATCATCTTCCACACTGAACAGGTATTCTTTTTTGTCTGCCTTAAGTTCACAACCTGTAATGCAATCACATACTTTAATCAGTTTTTTAATCAAAACCAGATTGTGTTAAATGTAATAAACTCGAACGAAATTAACACAAGTTCCTAAACATTACCTCAGTGCACATTCCATTTAAAAATCCTAGGGAGAGCTGCACCTGACCAGAAACTATACACTGACTTTTATAAAGGGGGACTGGCACCTACATTCACTTAACTAATGAAGCTATACCTCTTCCCAAAAGAGGTAACTGTACAAGTAAAGCACAGCAGCACTTGAAATTAAGAACAAATGAGGCATAAACATGAACATGCATTAGAGTAACAAATACAGAGCAAGAGAAACAACAAAGGCATGTGCAAAAGTGCAGCGTATAGAGGGGTTTTACAAGCTGGATACGAACTATGACAATGTGATTTGAGAGGAGTTGGCCAATACACAAAAAAGGGAGTCACGAAAGTTGGAATAGAGTGGACTGGATACAGTACTGTAATAGTACACTACTGTAATAGTTAGCTACTCAGTCATACCAAACTTATGTAAATGGAAGTAGATAGCATGCCTAGCAAGCAACAGTAACTTGCCACACATCAACTTTCCCAGAAAGTACTTGCTGCTTCCTTAGAGTTTTGCGGAGCCAAGTCAACTCAAGGAGCCAAAGCAAAGGCTGGGGGTTATCAAGAGAGAACTGGCCACACTACATGGGACTTCTTGCAGTAAGACCTGTAATGTCAGCATCCAGTACCCAGAGAATAAAATTAGACAATTTCCAAGAGTTCTGGGTGGCCATTCTACAGGAACACAACTACAGCCCTAAAAAAAACAAAAAAAAAATGTCCAGCTTGTACTGCAACAAAATACTGAGTTGGCCAAATAACAGTGGCATAATCTGTGCGTATTGTGTGGTTTGAGACACAGGTACAATAGTGTGCAATTATATTTATGGTAGTGGTATGCGAGTGTGTGTTATGTCAGGGGAGGGCTAGGTATGTTTTGGATTATTTTCGATATGGTGGTCTTTTTAGGGGTTTACGAATTTTTCACAGTTCCCGTCTTCTGCTCTCGAGATATATACCGTAGTGCGATCTCAGTTGGTTTAAAGTAGCGGGGGTGTGCAAGGGGTGGCTTGTCCCCCTGTAAAACTGCCTTTGATGTGTTTTATTTTTTTTATTTTACCAGTTCAGTGAACCGGTATTTGCGAAAGTGCACAGTTGTTTACATGGGGTCGGACTTTTGTCGAAACAATGAGCTTTCAGCAAACAAAAGTAGAGCCACACATACAAACCTCTTTCTCGATACACACACAATATGGTTTGGAGTGTCAGAGGCTTCACATTTATGATAGGAATATGTCAACACACTCGAAAGTCTCATACATAAAGCAAAATCAATACTGTATACTTGACAGAAATTACATGGGCTTTCATTTACAGTAATAAGCCACCGAATTTAAACAAATGAAATATTGTTTAAACTGTGTAGAACTATTAGCTTACTTTAATGTAATCTTACAGAGGGAACAGAAGGGTCTGAAAGGACATCGGTCTTATGGCGGGACATCACAAAAGACTTTCACAGCAGTCTCACATTTTATACTATTAGCGGATACATTTAAAAGCTATGCATAGATGAGGAACAATAAGATGTAAGCATAACACCTTAAAACAAAACTGGAGAATGAGTATGTTAAGATATGAAATAATTGTTCCATTATACACTAAACGCTTTAAAGGATACAGCCTCAGGTTTAGTTTACCATTTGTTACAGTACTGAATGGATGAGGTTGCTTGGATGGCTAGACTATTCAAGCAAAAAGTGTTACAACCTTCAAATGTTAATGTTCACATGAGAATTACTAAGCAGTTTTTTAGTGTCATTATCTATAAGTACGTGTATACTTATGACCAGGACAAATGCCATTTAGCCATTTCCATAAATGTTGATAAAACAGATGCATTATGGGTAACTTTTAGTTATGTACTCACCATAACTTCAGATGTTTGGGATCCATCTCGCCTACATTCTGACTGATGGGCTCGGAGCCGATCGCTCGGCTCCGACTCGGCACGCTTATGCTATAGAGCGAGGCCTCTAATTGGCTGAGCTATCTTTATCCCAGGATGCACCACCACTAATCCCCCAGATCTTGTTTGTCCGCATTCATGCACAGCTTGATTATATAACATTGTTAGATGTTTCAAGATGAAACAGGATTCGGACCTTCTGATATCCTCTATCTCCCAGGAAGGGGGAAGGAGGGTGGGTTATTAGGAATGTAGGCGAGATGGATCCCAAACATCTGAAGTTATGGTGAGTACATAACTAAAAGAGGTTGTGATCCTATCTCGCCTACATTCTGACTGATGGGACAGCGTCCCTAGCACCTAAATCCTGGGTGGCTCATTGGAAAACACTCCTGAGCACTGTGGAACCAAATGAAGCTCGTCCTCTAGATGCCACATCTAATTTGTAGTGAGAAATGAAGGTATGCGGGGAAGACCATGTAGCCGCAGCACAAATGTCACTAATAGCAAGCTTAGAATGAAATGCTACCGAAGTAGCCATAGCCCTTGTAGAATGAGCCTTGACAGAGGTGGAAAGCTCCTTGTTAGAATAAAGATAAACTTGAGTAATACAGTCCCTGATCCATTTGGCAATAGTGACCTTTGTGACCGCGTTGCCAAATTTGTTTTCTGCAAAGGACACAAACAACTGATCTGTCTTCCTTGATTGTTTGGTCCTATCCAAATAAAAACGTAACTGCCTGTGGACATCTAGTGTGTGGGAAAATAAATTCCACTTTATTGGAGTATTTTGGGAAAAAAACTGGGAGCTCTAATGACTGTTGCAAGCATAAAGTAGAACAGACTTTAGGAACAAAAGGATTTGGTCTGAGGGAAACTGTCTGTATGAAAAACCAAGTACGGAGGTTTCACTGACAAAGCTTGAAGTTCTGAAACCCTTCTGGCTGAAGTAATTGCCACTAGAAAAGCTGTCTTCCATGATAGAAACTTTAAATCACAGGTAGCTGCCGGTTCAAAGGGGGAAGAAGTCAAGGCACGTAATACTATATCGAGATCCCATGGAGGTGCAGGATGAGAAACTGGAGGTCTTAATAGAGCAGCACCTTTCAAGAAGGTCTTACACAACCTGTTGCTCATTAAGGGTGGGTCTATGGATTCATGAAAATTAGAAATCGCTGCCAATTGTACTTTGATGGTAGAAACAGAAGAGCCTTGGTTGAAAAGAGAGGTTAGGAACTTGAGTACTTCTGCTACGGGGGTTGAAATGGGGTCCAGGCCCCGGAGTTGAGCCCATATAGCAAATCTTTTCCATTTGCTAGAATAAAGTTTCTTCGTAGCAGACTTGTGGGCTGAAGACAATATGTGCACTACATCTGGGTCTAGTGGATGTCTCCTGACTATGGTTGGAAGAGGAGGAGCCAGGCCATCAATCTTAATGTGTGTAGGGACTGGTGTAGTAGTCCCGACTGATGAATCAGTAGGTCTGGGACCTGGTCCAGGAACCATGGACCTTCCAGAGCATGTTTCCGAAGATAGGGAAACCAGACTTGACGAGGCCAGTAAGGAGCAATTAAGATCATCTTGCTCCCTGAGAGAAGCCTTCTGAATTACCTTGGGTAGGAGAGGAACTGGAGGGAAGGCATAAAGCAGGCCGGTGGGCCAAGAATGGACCAACGCGTCCATAGGGCTCTTCCCCGGAGCCAGGGTTAGGGAGAAAAAATCTTTGCACTTCGCATTCAGAGGAGTCTAAGAGGTCGCAGCACGGAACCCCCAATTCGCTGAAAATCTGTCTTGTAATAGTCATGTTCAGAGACCATTCGTGAGGAGAGAGGATGGTTCTGCTCAACCTGTCGGCTATGACATTGGATTTGCCCGGTATGTGAGTAGCCACTAGGAAGCGTTTGGTTGAGATTGCCCATTCCCAGACCCTCATCGCTTCTCTGCAAAGAGGATAGGATCTGGTCCCTCCCTGCTTGTTCAGGTACCAGACAACTGACATGTCCGAGTGAACAGCAATTACGCCCTGAGGGAGGTAACAGTGAAGGGCTTGAAGGGACAGGAGTACTGCTCTCATTTCTAGGATGTTGATGTGGAGAGAGGTCTCTTCCGGATGCCATTTGCCCTGGACTGACCTGCCCAGGGAATGCCCCCCCCCCCCCATCTGGGAGGCGTCCGTGGTCAAAGCGGCCACCGGAGGAGGAAGAACAAAGGGTCGTCCCTGATCCAAATTGGAAGACACTAGCCACCAGCGAAGGTCCCGTCTGCAAGATTCTGTGATCCATATTAGATGATTGAGAGGGAGTTCCTGAAAGGACCACTGAGTTGAAAGAAGCCACTGGAGGATTCTCATGTGTAACCTTGCCAAGGGAACCAGCAGAACTGTGGCAGACATCGATCCCAATAGTTGCATGACCATTCTGGCTGGGGCTTTGGACCTGGGGAGTAAGGCTCGAACCTGATTTTGTATGATCTGAATTCTGTCTGCAGGTAGATAGACCCGCATCTGGTTTGAATCTATCTCTGCCCCTATGAATCTTATTCTTTGAGATGGCCGTAACACAGACTTTGGCCAACTGAAGGCGATTCCGAGGGAATTGCCCAGTGATGTTGTGGCTTGCAGGCTCCGTAGAAGTAGATGCTTGGAGGTGGCAGTTAGAAGCCAGTCGTCTAGGTACGGAAACACCTGGAATCCTAGACTCCTCAAGTGAGCAGACACTACTGCCAAGCATTTGGTGAACACCCTGGGGGCTGTGGTGAGACCAAAGGGCAGCGCACGGAACTGAAAACGACTGCTTCCTAGGCTGAAGCGCAAGTGTCTCCTGGACGTTTGATGTATTTTGATATGGTAATACGCGTCCTTGAGGTCTATGGAGCACATCCAAACACCTTTCTCCAACAACGGGAGAATGGTTTGTAAAGTGACCATTCGGAACTTGGACTTCTTGACTGAACGGTTTAGGTTGCTTAGGTCCAAAATGGGCCTCAGTCCCCGGTCTTTTTTGGCACTAAAAAGAATCTTGAGTAAGTCCCTAATCCGATCTGGTCTGCGGGGACCGGTTGGATGGCTCCTTTTTGCAGCAGTTTTGAAATTTCTATGGCTGCGGTATCCCGTTGACTGGGTGGCGGGTCCGGGATTCTTTTGGACTGAGGGGGGGGACAACAGAATGGGATGGAGTAACCTCCGGCGATAATTCGAAGCACCCATCTGTCTTGGGTGATCCCTTCCCAGGCCTTTAGGTGCTTCGAAAAACGACCCCCGACTGGCTCCAGAGCAGCACAGTCGGGCAATCCCTCAGGGACTATGAAAGGTTGAAGAGCCACGAAAGGACTCGCGGTCTCCAGTGTTGCGGGGGCCTCTGCGACGGCATCTTCCTGATGAATTTCCCCCTCCTCTGCCTCTGGAGGGGGAACCTTCCTGCTGAGAGGAGTAAGACTTCTGCGATCTCCGGAACCACATCTTCCCTCCTCTTTTAGCCTTGGGATAAGGCCGAAAGGGAGTGGAAAATCGTGCCCCTACGGCAGTCAGTCTTACCCTCCTGTTCACAACGGGTAAGTGTGTCTTTCACCTTGGGCCCAAACAGGAGAGGACCCATCAAAGGGGGCGTCGGCGAATGAAGACTTGAAGGCCTCCGCAAAATGACACAGGCGGAGCCAGGCTTGTCTCCGTAGAGCAATGCCTGTACCCGCCGCTCTACTCGCCCCTTCGGCCGCATACGAGATGAGCCTCATGGATGAGGTCGAAATGGATGACATTGTAGCCAGCTGAGATCCAACCGTCTGGGCCAGCTCCTCAGGCAGGTTACCTAAGAGGGTATCTGACAGCTCCTTAATCAGATCCCTCTGGAATCTCGTAAAGTGCATTAGGTAGTTCAGAGACCTCAAGGTAAAGGCCGCTGAACTTAGGGTGCGCTTGCCGTACCGATCCATGCTCCTAGACTCCTTAAGAGGATGGACGGACGTAGAAGCCTCTGCTACATCCTGCTGTGTAGCAGATGCCACCACCATAGCATCCACAGCCACACCTTTCGTGAGGAACTCTCTATCTGGGGGTGCTGAAAGAAATTTGTTTGGACGAGCGGGCACCGGTTCCACAGAGTCCGGGTGTTCCCACGCCCTTCGACAGATCAAATCCAAGAGCTCGAAGGGCGGAGACACCCAGGAGGCGGAGGGCTGAGCCCCGAAGGCCTTCAGGAACACAGACTCATCAGCAGAGGGAGGTTTGGACTGCCAGCCGCCTCGTTTTAGGGCTTCTAGGATGTCTGCAAAGGAGACATCAGAGGACGACTTGGGGGACCCCTCTGCATCATCGAGATCGGTGTCAGATGTCAAAGACTCGTCAGGGGAGTCAATGTGCTTCCTCTTGCACGTTTTCTTCCTGGGAGGTTCTTCTGAAGAGGCTTCAGAAGGAGCTCCAGGAGGGGGAGAAACCCCAGCGGGGGTAACCTGAGGCCCCGAGGCTCCGCTGTCTGCTGACAGGGGAACTGCCAACGACCCAGTCTCCAAATGTAGGGAAGGAGCTGGGAAAACTGTGGAGGTAGCCAATGAAAATTTGGCTAGAGCACTCCTCATAGCCCTGAAGGCGGGACCACCAGAATCCTGGGAAGGTCCCCCCTCCGTGGCCACGACAGTGGACGGTACTCCCGCCGACGCACCAAGAGGGAGACTTGGGACCGAAGGTATCAATCCCGAAGCCTCCCCCCAGGGCCGAAGGAAGAAGTCCGTGCACTGAACTCAGACCCAGGAGCCGGGAGTCGGAGCAAGGGTCGGGCCTGACCCTAACACCTCCACTGGTTCCACCAACACC
Organism: Protopterus annectens; assembly: GCF_019279795.1. Classification (NCBI taxonomy): domain Eukaryota; kingdom Metazoa; phylum Chordata; order Ceratodontiformes; family Protopteridae; genus Protopterus; species Protopterus annectens. Next base: position 1,120,376,256 of record NC_056733.1, on the reverse strand, counting down.
TGCTCCAATGGTGCCGAAGCTGTTGGAGGAGGAAGTACTGTAAGGGAGTGGACCATCGGCTCCAAAGCCAAATGGGCTGGAGCCGAAACCATCTTTTGGAACACCGGAGACTGGAAAAGTCGAAGGAGTACCCTGTCAATGTCCGAATCAGACATCCTGGAAGATAGAGGATACCGATCGGGCCCGAACCGATTTCTCCATCAGCTCCGAAGGGCTCTGGGACCGGCTCCGAAAGGACTCCACAATTATCGGCTCCGAGGAAACCTTCAAGGAAATTTCCCTCGGCGCCGATAAGGACTTCGGCTCCGAGGGGGAAGTGTCTGAGCCGATGACCCTTATCGGCTCCAATATCAGTGGAGCCGATGAGGGTGACCCACCTCTCGATGCTCCAGACCTCGGCTCCGAAACCAGAGGGGTCGAGGTAGGAGGCATCGAGGCAGACCGTTCCGACCTCGGCTCCGAAGTCCGTGGAGCCGATCAAGAAGTCTGCTTACCTTTTTTTAGCCGTCGGTTCCGACTGACTGGTCGGAGCCGGCGCTTTCCTCTTAGGAGACGGAGAGGAAGATGAAGCCTCCTCGAAAGAAGGCTTGATTAATCCTTTGAGGATTAATTGTTTTTCCTCTCCTGGAGGACTCGGGAGGAAAACGCATGGCATACACTGCACGATTCCTGGAGATGTTTGGCGCCAAGACAATAGACGCACGAGGAGTGGTAGTCCATTATGGACATTTTAAACCCACACCTCGTGCACTTTTTAAACCCAGAGGGTTTATGTTCCTTAGACATAGTTATGCAGAAAAAACAGAACACAACAGTAAACTTTAAACAGTTTTAGGACACAGGTACAAATAAGTATGCCTGTACTCAGAATATTATAAACTGAAAGAAACTTTTTTTTTTTTTTTTTTAAAACACACAGAAAAGAAAGGGAAGAAAACAAGGAGGGTCAAGACCCTCTAACTCAAACGGGTACTTGACCCACACACAACCACTAAAGTAGTTAGTACAGGGGAAGGCCCCTCTAACTGAAACGGAACCTTCTCTGACAGGAAAAATAAAGCAAAATTTAATAAAACAGCAAGAGACACACTCGTACACAAAAAATAGCCGTTAAAACAGCTTTTGGGTTGAAAAGAGAGAACTGACAGGAAAAGAGACTATTAATATAGTACTTAGCCCAGCCAATGTTGAGACCACGTCCAAGCTCTGTAAGCGGCAAACGAGATCTGGGGGATTAGTGGTGGTGCATCCTGGGATAAAGATAGCTCAGCCAATTAGAGGCCTCGCTCTATAGCATAAGCGTGCCGAGTCGGAGCCGAGGGATCGGCTCCGAGCCCATCTGTCAGAATGTAGGCGAGATAGGATCACATAACATCATATATTTGAAGTGGTTTAATTCTCAAGCTTTTTTTGTTTATATATACAGGAAACACAACACAAGACAGGCAATACAATTAAGTTCACAATATAAATCAAATAAAAAAGGGGGGTTGCTGTATTAGAAATTCACTGTATGTCTATGGTTACAGAAACATCAAGACGATGAAGGTATGCTTTGAAACAGTTGACCAAACACCTAGCACAAGTACCTCAAAACTTGAAAGGCAGCATTATTCTAGCAGAAGACTAATTGTTAAAATTAATCTTTTCACCTTGGGGACAAATGAATCTTCAGAACGGAATTCAATTTTTTTACTCATAATTCCCATAGACATGGAACACCATCCAGAATGGACAGTCTCCAATGACACGAGTGATACAGTAGGCAAAAGTAAAAACAGTAACCTGTTTTCAGATCACAAGGCAATCACTTCTGAGCCGTTTTTTGAACTCTAATAATGTTAAAATCAGATTACTACAGCATATACAACTATTTTAAAGACTAACTTCTCTAACCCCAAAATCTACGAGCAATTTAGTCAAACAAAATTACTTAAGTCCAAATCACAAAGTCTACTCCTAAAGGAAGTAAATTTTAAAAACTGACAACGATCCAACTGAATGGCAATTCATGCTAATAGACTGAAATATATTCTACCTGGCTTTATCTTGGCACATTCTCAGTTTATTGTTTAGGGGCAGAGCATCTGCAGTCAGCCTGTTCTATTTCAGGCTTTTAACCCCAGCACCACTGACCACCACAAAACGAAGCTCATCTGAAAGGCCTCTTACCAGCTTCTTCAGGAGTTCAAACCCTCTCCAAGATTTCCTCGGGAGCTCTAAGAAACTTCCTCACAAATCTTCAAGAGCGTCTTTGGAGCTGGAAAGCTCTGAAATCTGACTACTTCGGATCAAAGACATACGTTGGCTCTGAATGATCCAAAGCACTCCTCTGATCAGTGTCATGGTCTTTGTCACCCTAGGGATCTGGGGTAGAGTGTACAGAGCGCCCATCGATCAAAGAGACCCTGACCTGCAGCAAACTGGCATGAAGACTACCTACCTTCAGAATTAGGTTCTCCACTCCACAGGGCAACTTTTCTAGAATTCAGCACGGTGAAGAGACCTGGTTCCATAAATCCCAGGGGTCTTCCCAGAATCTATGCGGGACTCCTCCTCTACCACTGGAGGAAAAGTGCCAAAGGGAGATGCCACCCAAGCAGTCTGCATCAGACTTTCAGGAAGCCCTTCTCTAATGAGCTTTTTCCAGCACTCCTGAAGTGCTGCCCAACTGCTCATCTCACATGGACCAGTACAACTCAGAGATTCCCTTCCACAACCCGCCTTCAAAGAGCTCAGACTCCCCAACTTTTGGCCCAATGCAGTAAAAGAAATTCTAAACTTCCTGCAAAATAGTCATCCAAGAGGTCCCAATCACACATCTGCAGTACTAGCGTTTTTAATTGGATGTTTTAATTTGTAAAATCACAATGAAAAAAATTCAACTAAACCACACACGCAATCTAATTTACAGGAGTGCCTATTAACCAGTACATTTCATGCCAACCCCCTACTAGGATCACCATGTCAAAGCCCTTTCTCCAGAGACATCACCCCCCTCACTCCCTGAACCCCCACCCCACATCTCAATAGTGTTGGTTGAGACAGATTCCCCCAACTCTCAAAGGGAACAATGCATTTAATACATAGGACTCCATTTCTTTTAGATATGAAAAATGTGGACGTCAAACAGCTCAAGAACACCTTCACCCAAGCAAAGTGTAGCTCCCACACACCCTTGCCCCCATTTCATCCCCATACCTCATTGATCATACCTCTCTTCTCTTTACACCTCTCACCCCATTACTCTTCCTTCTGCATGCCACCATTACCTTTACTCCACCTTCTCATCAAGATGCACTTTCTTGCAACTATTCTCACTTCAGTCTTTATACCCCTAAAAAATATGCTACCCATGTAGCACAAGCCATCTCAGTCATTATGGCCATATCTTATCCATAAAGCTTTAAGCAAAATTCAGTTTTTCCGTTCCTGTTTTGGCACATTTACTTCTTGAACTAAGTGTTGTAGCATATTCTTGAGTCTGTAAATAGGTTTTGTTCATTATGTGATCCTATTCACCTAGGCTGTGCCTGCAAAAAAAATGTCCATCAAGACCAGTGCACTACCCTGATAAAAGATGCAAATAAACAAACTGATAGAAATAAAACAACCTAAACCAAGAAACAAGTAAATTGAACAACCTAAACCAAGAAACAAGTAAATTGAAGTTCTTGTACTGGGACTTTGTAAGGGGGACAGTAAGCCAGCCCAACTTTTGCTTTAAAAAGCAGTGTTTACCAAGCATGCAGCTATCAGAATTGAAGGAGACATGCAGAGAGAAATGTCAGTGTGAGACTTGTCCACTAAATGAGAATACTTTTTGGGGATCTCAAGGCAGAAGCAGAGGGAATATCCACCTGGACCAAAGTGCCTCACAAGAGTACGACATTTGCCTTTAGTGTTCTCGTTGTAAGCTTAATTGGATCTTTTACTTTCTGAAAAAATAAATACAGGGAACATGCAGGACTTAGTTGCATCCTGGATCAATTTACCTCTCAGTGGTCATAGTCTAAGCCTTGGTGGGTTGCCAAGACCATAGCAGGTCACAGATTCAACTTTCTTTAGGTAATGAGAAACTGCAGTACCAAGGGAATCCACATTCCCGCAGAAGTCTACTTGCTGGCAAGTATCACAGGCTCATAGTTGTACACCAGTCAAACCACCAAGTTTTTTTTTTGTGCCCAGAGGTTAATTTAAGGGATATATCTAAAACTAGGGTAGGATTTACAGACTGCCTGCTCATTAGACATAGGTGCTAGACAAGACATGAATTTCCCATCCCCTGGTCCAGGTTACATTTCAACTGAGTTAGGGAAGAACTAATGGATGGGAAGCCAGAGAGGCTTACACACCTCCAAAACAGGTCCTATTTGTGTCACAAGGAAGGTTAAAGTGCCTACCTCCGATAATACTGGGTTTGTGGATCCACAAAGGTCCACAGCATGATCCAAGGATGCCTTGCATGCCAAACAGATCTCCCCAGTCCGTAGGAAAGATTAGAGATGAGGCTTTGAGGCAAAAGGTACACTTTATAAAGATAAAATTACCAAAACTCGTACTTGTACAACATGGGCAATTGAAACTTCTCTACCAGCTGCAAATCTTTACTGCTAACTTCTACAAAATAAAATACAAAGATATTAAATCTCTATTCATTCTCAGATAATTACCCTTCGCTGATTTTTTTTAGAGCATAAACAGAGACCCCCAAATGCATTTAACCCCCCCCAAACCTTCCTTTAAAGTGCCAAGGCATACCACGGGACAGATCATGGCCTCCTTAAAAATTCCAACACCAGCTTCTGGGCCAGGCAAAAAAATAATTACTGGCTACCCAGTCACCATTTAACTGTAGCCAAGAATTAAACCACAACCAATGTCTACACTGCCTTGCCTGCATTCTAACAGGCAAACAGTGGCCAAAAAAGAAAATCAAATCAAGTGTGCTCACTGATCTTGGGTCCAGACTAGAGTACATTAAAAGGACAAGAAATGAAGGCCACTTGAGTCTTCTAAAACAAAGGCATGATACCAGACTCCCTTAAGGACATTTTGCATACATTTTAATACCTTGTCCAGTTTAGGTCAAACTGACAACACAATTTAATACAGTTGGTCCGCGTAGTTATGAAGCCAGTTTATTAGCTCAAAGTATGGTAAATATGCTGAAGTTTGCACAGATTTCATGCACAGAACGGGGTTACTCAATTTAAGACACCCCGCCCGGAAGCAAGTTGAGTGCTTGAACAGGTAGTAGACAAGTTTCCATTAGAACACAGAACTGTATATTCACGCCCTATGCCTGGATTCATTTGTCAATACTGAAACTGTAGTGCAGCATATGGCA
>NC_056733.1:1120133406-1120368406 GCF_019279795.1 Protopterus annectens | reverse complement strand
AAAACTAAAGACTGTATGACTTGCTACTCGAAACTCCAATCAAAACAGAATTCTAACCCCAAAAAGTTCTGGAATTGCATTTCCTCCCTTCTGAACCCTGGAAGAAAAGACGAATGACCTAACCAAAACTCCCCAGACCATGAAATTGCATCAAAGTTTTTTGTTGCCTGCATAGCCAAACTGCAAACTTTCCCCATCTTCTCTCCCTCTCATAATCACCCACTGCATTCCCTCCTCTCATAATCTATCACCCCCACTGCATTTCCCTCAAACACTCCACATTTCAGTCTTAAACATATCCCCCCCCACCAGCAGCATAAAAACTCCTTAAAAATCAAAGCTTTGCTCCTAATCTGCCTCCATCCTTCAAGATAGCTGCACTGCTCTCCCCATTTCCACTATTAAACAGGTTCAAGAAGCCTAAGCCCCCCTTCACTGTGGAAGAAAGCTTTTGTCACACCTCTCCACAAAGGTGGCAACACTGACTACTAACTTCTATCCTATAGCTATTCTCTCACCTCTTTCTAAAACCCTCAAAGTGCATTCATCCTTGTCTTGCCATACCCAACACAATCTTCTTACCCCAACACATGGTATCAGGCCTGGCCACAGCACTACCACTGTTCTATCTTTCCTTAATGCCATTAAGAATGCTCAATTCTGGGAAAATCTTTTCCACCCTTTACTTGGAGCTCTCCAAAGCCTTTGACAGTCATCCTCTACTCTTCTCAACTTTCCTCCCTCAACTTCTCTCCTTCCTCCATAGACTGGTTTACAAGCACTTTATCCAATTGACAAGCTGTGGAAAGATTCTACTTCATCCTCTCAACAACCCCTCCAGCACCCCCCAGGCGATATTCTCAGCCCCTTACTTCAATATTTTCATTGATAACTTTCACAAATCCATAGATAATGCTACTGATGCTTATTCCATAATCTGTACAGCAAAATCTCTGTCCGAACTCCTTCAAAGAAACAGCCTTCTCCAACACCGAAACTTTACGCCAAACTACCATATCGCTCTCAATGCTAACAAAACAAAATCACAATATAGTCTCTCCTTCGAGAAACTCACCACGGACAAAAGCTCCCTTCAATGCTAACAAAACAATCATATTTGCTCCTCTAGAAATTCACCAGAGGAAAGCTCCTTTAAAATAAAAAGCCACAACACATTGTATTCAACACCAAACTACCGGGAGTCACCACTGATTAAGTTAAAATTAGACATACACATCCAAAATAACAAAAAAACAAGTCTGCTGAACAGACAAAAATAGTTATCTAACCACTTCTACCAGGTGTACTCTAGTCATCTCCTACCTGCTCCCCACTTGCGTATGCTGCCCCTCTACTCATCTCCAACTTAGCCTAAAAAACAGGAAGCCTGCTATAACAAAAAATGTAAATTTTCTACAGGGTCCAAACACTCTACCCCCATAAATGCCATTCAATCCACTCCCTAAACTGACTTCAGCTTCCTAATTTCCTGAAATTCATACAACTTGCCACTGCTCACTCATATCATCTGCTCCTCTCATCTACTCCTTTATCATCTTAACCCCCCTACCTCCCCAGTTGTACTCAGATCCGAAACTGGAAAATCTATAACCCCTTCGCCCTCCTGGCCAATTACTTCAATCACACTCCTTACCTAAAACATGGGATTCTCTCCCCCTTCCCTCCGCTGTACTCAACCAACTTGAGATCTCTCCTCCATTCTTACCTCAAACCGGGACTGTTCCTGCTCCCTTCCCACCCAAGTTGCACCTTTTCAGCTCCAGCTTCCTCCCACTTTACAAAACCCTCAGGCATCTGGTGAAAAATGGCTTTGTCCCAAGTTGGACTTTCCCAGTTAAATGTTAAACAACGTTCCCCAAAAACTGGAAAAGAAATGCTTCTATTGAGCTGGTATACAAAATCTGAAATGCACTGACACTGGTCCAAATGTTACCAGCCAATGACAGACTTCCATTTTCAAGTAAAAACATGAATTAAGATCTAAATACAGAGAACTGTAGGTGGAATCTTTAAATGGAATTTGTGGGAATATATTCAGGATGTTTAAGTTTAAGGAAAGGGACTGTTAAATGCTGCATTACCAAACCCACAGAAAATTACAGACTAAATATTAATACCATGTTAGAGACCAATGTGATTTAAAACAGGGATGCTTACTGTTCCACTCTCCTTTTTTGTTTCACAGCACAGATCTTTTGAACATCACATGTAGCACATCCCCCCACAGTTCTGTAAAAAAAGTTTCTCATAATTCTACATCCAGTCTAGAGTCCCACAAAGACACACCCAACAATAACAGCAACAGTATTCAAATACATTTTGAATCCCATGTTGTTGACATGTCCCCAGACCTTTCCAGTATTTTTCTTAATTATAACCCCCCCCCCGTCTCATTTCTAAAAACACTATTTGGAAAATGTATTGCGCAACGTGTCCCCAAAAGCTTTCCCCACAAATCTGCTTGCAACACCATTATCCCCAATATACAGTTATCAGCATTACACAAAACTCGACTTGGGCCTTTCTGCCGTCTCACATGCCACTTTATGAACTGCAATAGTTCAAGAAAAGTTAAAACAAAAAGCCTGCTCTGAAGAATTACAGAGCACGTCCTCACTCTCACCCAGAAGAGTTTAATGCCACCTTTATTTTTGCAAACACTGACCTCTCAAAAACCTTTCAGTAACGTTCAATGTGTTCTGTTTATACGAAGACTTATTTGCAATCCTAGCTGCACATTTTTCAAAACTTTTAGTCGTATTATAACAAGACTGCTGGTCTCCAGTTCTCTTTTTAATAAGAATTTCACGATTAAAAATTCTTCAGTTCTCATGACCCGTCTGTATGCCATTCAACATCTCACAAATTAAAGTTCTGTTTTCAAAATCTTACTCTATCTACACCATCTCACCCAGATGCTGTTACCTGCTTGAAGTTCCCAACACTACATCCAACTTTTTAGATTTTAGTTTACAAAAAGGTAGATTAAAATAGCAGTCTGCACTCTTGCCTGCAAATGTATTTTTTTTATTTTACATCTGTTGACTGGGCTAGTCTAACAGAGACCAAAAACAGAACATTTCATCTACAAACAAAAATCACATAAGCAACTATCCATATTTACAATGTGCGTTGAAGGTATAGTAGAGAGACTATCAAAGAGGGTAGACATTCAAACATAGTACACAGAAATGCAGTTACAATACATAAAAAAAATGAAGGATAATGCATAACATACAAAGACAGGTTATAATATAATTATAGTAAAAAAATTAAAAAAAAAAAAAAAGTAGCCACAAGCAAGTTTCCAGAATATGGAAGTAATCTTATATAGTAGGACAAAGGTGTGTTGTACTAAAGAAAAAGAACTAGATAACAACAATAAGAGGGTAGGCAAGCAAGATTAGAAGAGCTGGATGCTTAGTCGGGCTTAGTACAGGGGAATAACCAGTGTGTTCTGAGGAAGAGTTTTAGTTTACCTTGAAAAGTGATATTGAGGGAAGTAGGTTCCAGTATTTTCCAACAGTATTAAAGATCCCCCAGCTTTGTTTGATTTTGAAATATCTACAAGAAGTTTATGTGATGATCATAAACTCTTCAGATTGGTATAGGGGATGATGAGGGTAGACAGTATAGGAGTATCGGTAGGTTGGTAAAGGGTCTTGGGGGCAATGGTCAGTTAGTGGAATTTAAGGTGACTGAAGCTCAAGCCATCCTGGCTGCTTTAGATTACAACAGTGGTGGGTTCTGAAAGGGTTTCCTGTAGCAAATCTGGCTAGGTTATTGTAGGAATGTTCCATTTTTTTGAGGTTGTCCCTAGAAAGGTTTGTATATATGGGTGAGCCATACAGAAGAGTAGAGATTAGAGTGTGAGCAATAGTTATTCTAGCTGAAGGAGAAAGGAAGAGTTTGATCCTGTAGAGAGCCTAGGTTTCTGTTAACAATGGAGTATTACTGATATGGGTGTCAAAGTTGAGAGTCTATGGTGATACCTAGTAGTTTGGTTGTAGGTTCAGGGGATACGAGAGTACAGTTATTGGATGTAACGATGAAGTCTATTGGAGAGAACTTACGAGGAGTAAAAAGGAGTTTAGTTTTTTGGGGGTTGAGGAGGAGGAGACAGCGCTGAGTAAACCATTGTTCAACGGTGTTAAAACACTTTTTGGGTAAGGGATTGAAGTTCAGATTTGGTTATGGATGAGCATATAAAAAAAGAGTGGAGTAGTCTGTGTATTGGATGCACGTAGCTTGGGGGATTGCTAGGTGAAGGTCATTAATAAAGAGTAAGGGTCCTAATATGGATCCTTGAGCAACATCAAGGTTAACAGGGAGGTGGGTAGATAGATTATTGTGCAAAAGCACAGCCTGTTGTCGGTCTGTTATCCAAGTAGGACTTGAACCATCTTATAGCAAGCTCATCTAGAGAGGGATTTAAGGATATTTAAAAGTATATGGTGATTTACCATATCGAATGCTTGGGACAGATCAATAAACAATGCAGAGGAGAGCATATTGTGGTTGCGGTCTTTGTCGCTAGTGAGAGGAGGGCAGTAGTAGTGCTATGGGAAGGTCTAAAACCAGGTTGACAGCTAGATAGTAAATTTTGGATTAGGTGGTCTAGCAGCCGGTGGATACATTTTTCCATGATCTTTGCCAATGGAGAAAGTAAGGCTATGGGACGGTAGTTGGAGAATTTGGTAGCGCTTCTGCCTTTATGTAAGGGGATAATATGGGAGACTTTCCAGGTGCTAAGGATGTCCTTTCACTGATGGTTCTATTGATCAAGATGGAAATGGGATAGGTGATGGATTTGGCTGCTATTTGTAGATATTCAGCAGGTAATTGGTCAGCTGAAGGAGAGAATGGTTTCAGCTAAGAATATATGTTGGAAGAGAAATGGAGGGGGTTGGGTAAAGTTAGAAAAGGAAAGTCATGAGGTGATAACGAACCGGCAAGTGATTGAATGGCTTCAGTGAGAGGTATTAAAGGCATTGGCAGTTTGCTTGGGATTTTCCAAGTCTGTGCCTAGTGGGTTTGGTGTGAATGGTTAATACGTGCCCAGAACTTTTGTGGTTTATTGTGGTGAATCTGTTGGAATTGTAGGTAGTAGTTTCTTTTGTCATAGTATAGCTTTTTTAGTGTAATTTCTCAGCTTCCTGAAATTTGGTTGGTCTACTGGGTTTTTAGTCAGTTGATATTTATTCCAGTATTTCTGAGATGGATTTTTTTGCTTGGTTTCTTTTGAAAGCCATGAGGCAGATTTAGTTCTGATTCTGATAGAGCTAGCCTTGAGATGGCTTGTAGTCACAAGTCATAAATTTGTAGGCCTGATTTAAAGATAGTAACCCCTCCACCCTTCTTAGCTATACGGTCAAGTTGTAAGACATTACATCTGGGTGGGATGACTTCATTGTCTTTGGCAACAGGTTTTAAACCAGGTTTCAGTTAAGGATAAAACGTTAAAGGAGTAGACTTCCAAGAGAGAATTGAGTTGTGCAAGGTTATTGATACTACAAATGTTTAGGCAAGTTATAAAGAGAGAGTTTGGTAATGGAATGAAAAGTAGAGGGATTGGGGTTGAGGAGTGGAGTAGTAGTAGGTGTTGGGCCTGGGTGAATGTCTCCATCTTTTAGAGAGACTTGTAGTATTTGAAATCTACAATTAGAGGATTTGCAGTATATGTTGAGATTTTTAGGGATTGAGGCTAACAACCAACCTTCTGATGAGATTAAAAAACACTGTTTCCATTTTCCAGTTTAAGGTGCTGGGGGACAGTGCATCACACCATCAGCCTCATACCTTCTAACTCTGCTCTTGACTAAAGGACCATCCCTGAATGAAGACTAAAGGACAACAGGCAAATAACTCCAGCCTCCTCAATTAAGTAAAGCTACTTGTTGTCCTATACCAGAGCCCTGTACCTTGGGTAGCAATAAAGTATGCGTTTCCCCAACCAAAGTAGTAAAACTGATACTTTCCCAAATTTGTTTTGTTATTTTTTCCTATATGTATTAAAAAGTTCTGCTATCTAGCCAGGTTACCCAGCAGCCGTACACCTTCCTAGCCCTGCATTTCTCGTTCTCTTGCCCTTGCTAACCTTTTCTTTAATCTACAAAGTCCCCCTTCCTCTTTTGATAAAATAGCCAACTCTGCTCCGTCTCTCCCTCACCCTTGAATAACTCCTACACTCTTTTGTTTTCCTTCCAGGCCAGCTCTCTCCACTAGTCCTGCCTTACATTCTTCACCCTTCTCTGCCCCCCTGCTACATCTCCCAAGTACAGCTCGGCTGTACAAGACTGCCTACATACGTCTACTTGCTGCACTCCTCAACTTCTGCCCTTTTGCTTCCCCTTTTCTCCATCACCTCAGACAAGTTTAACCAACACTCACCCTTACTTCCAGTAAGGTGAATTGCAGCAGCCTGCTGCTCACTGATTGACTCATCCTTCCAGTCTGAACCCACTCAGTTCGCCCTGCGGGCTCACTCCGCTCCCCTACCCTGCCCCCAAATCCCACCCGCCCCTAGCACTCCTACATTTATTCCTCAATATCGCCACCCCTTATTCCAATTAACCAATTAGCTCTCCCCCCTCACAACTACACGTAATCCACCCAGTCTAAATTACCCAACATCAGCATCTCCTTTCCACTCCCCCTACCCAATCTCCTCAATCTCCTCTCATACATTTCCTCTATCACCTCTCCCTCAACACTCCTACTTCCCAAACATCTTACTACTGCATCCATGCCTCCTTCATACAACTTCAGATAAATTACTTCTCTCCATACTTTCATTACTCACCTCTAACATACTCTTTACTTCAACTGACACTCCCTTCTCTCCCACTTAATACAACCATGCTTTTCTCAATCCTCCAACAACTTAAAGTCCCCTGCTCTCTCCTTCTCTTTCTGATTCCTTTATTCTATATCAGCTCTTACTCTTCCTTTATTCTATATCAGCTCTTACTCTTCCTCGACATATGCAATTCCCCCAACTAAAATAACTTCCCCCTCAGACTCCCTTCTCCATAACTCTCTCTCTCACTTCCATTCTATCTCTTCTTTTCTAATCCCACCCAATCAACTTCATCTGTTCCACTACAAAATACTATCCACAACTACTACATTTACACACAAATTAACCTTTTTTCCAACTGAACCCTCTCTCTATACCAACATTTCTCAAGTCTTTCCTACTCAATATTATATTTTTAGCCGGAGATATCCACCCCAATCCTGGCCCTATCCTCTTTGACAACAATACTCACCCAACTCCCTCTCCCCTACCCTCAAGCATATTAAAAACCTTCATCCTGAACTCCCAAAGTCTCAATAACAAAGTCCACCACTTCCAGGCCTGGTTAACCCACAACCAACCAGACATCTTAGCCATTTCAGAGACTTGGCTTAAACCCCATATTTCTGATTCAGAAATACTTGGATACCATATTATTAGAAATGACCGACCTATAAAAAAGGTGGAGGCTCTGCCATAGTTTACTCTAAGTCACTAATTCCCCTCCAAACTCCAGTTCCTCAATTTGAAAATACTGAACTTACAGCTGGACTACTGAAACTAGACACAAACATCTGTATTACTGCCCTATATATCTCCCCTGGAAATAATATCCCCATCCTTGAAGACATTCTCCAATGGGCTTCTACTAAAGTTAACTACGAAACATATATCTTAGGTGATGTAAATATCGACTGGAATAAAATTAACTCTCTCTCCCCCTCCCTTGCCATCAACCTCTATAACTTCACCCAAACAATCCAGCATATAACTAGACCCAACAAAATTAATCCCCCAGGTTCATCTATTGACTGGATCCTAGTCTCCAATCCAAACAAAATCACTAATTCTGGAACAATTCCAGACACCATTAGTGACCACCTGCCAGCCTTCATTCATCGCACTACCAACTCTTCCCCTCACCAACATCAATACATCCTAACTCGTAATCTTAGTAACTTCAACCCTACAACCTTCTCAAACCTATTTAAACAAATGAACTGGCAAGACCTTAGAACTCTCCCTCTTGATGATGCGACCTTAGAACTCTCCTCTCCCTCTTGATGATGCTATCAACTACTTCAACTCTGTTTTTAGATGCACTTAACTCTCTCGCCCCTATCAGAAATAAAAGGGTAAAAATAAATACTGCTCCTTGGCTATCTAAACTTAAACAAATTATGCATCAAAGGGATAAACTATGGAAACTGTTCCAAAACAATAAACTGCCCAACACCTTGCTCCAATATAAGCAACTACGTAACCAAGTAAAACAACTAATTACCAAGGACAAAAAAATCCTATTACTCCAACCTCCAATTTAACAAAAACCCCAAAAAATTCTGGAACTCAAACTCTCTCCTTAATCCCGGTTCCAAAAATAATCCCAGTCCTGACCCAAATAAATCTGACCTAGAATTATGTTCAGAATTTAATTCTTTCTTCTTACAAACAATATCGGACCCAAGACCTTCCCTACCAATATAGCTTCTGTTCCTATTCATTCTCCTTCCAATTCCTCCGATAACCCTCTCCTTGGATTTGAGCTCAGACCTGTTTCTACTAACTTCATAAAAAAACTTCTATCAAAACTTAAACCCTGCTCTAACACCCCTGACAATATTCCCTCCTCCTTTCTAAAATGTACTGCAGATGGGATAGCTCTCCCGATCAGCATCATTATTAACAGATCTATTAACGAATCTTACGTCCCCAAATTATGGCGCTCAGTTTATATCCTTCCACTGCACAAAGGAGGCAAGAACACCAACATCTCAAACTTTCGCCCCATTGCTCTACTCTCACCTATCTCTAAAATCTTATAAAAGTGTGTCCACTCCCAACTTATGCCTTTTCTAACCCAAAACCATCTTCTAACACCTACCCAACATGGCTTTCGTTCTTGTCATAGCACTACTACTGCTCTATTATCCTACCTAGAAACTATCAATCAAGCCCGAGACTCTGGTCACCTGGTCTCTACTGTCTTGCTTGATCTCTCTAAAGCCTTCAACACAGTTTCTCAATCATCTTCTCCTTCAACTATCAAACCTGCATCTATCTCCTAATTCTCTATCCTGGTTCTCTAGCTACTTATCTGATAGGACTCAGGCAGTCAAATGGAAAAACTCCATCTCCTCCTTCCTACCCACCCAAACAGGTGTACCACAGGGATCCATCCTGGGACCCATGCTCTTTAATATTTTTATTAATAACTTTCATTCTGCTATCCCTGATGCCAAAATTATTCAATATGCAGACGATTCAACCATAGTCTGCTCTGCCACAAACATCTCTGAACTGCTTCTCAAAACCCAAGCTGCCTTCTCAACCACTGAAAACTGGATGCATAAAAACCACCTCTCCCTTAATGCTAACAAATCCAAAATTCTCCTCTTCTCCCCTAGAAAATCTTACTCCTTCAATAAAGATACTTTCAAAGTCCTTAGCAACTCTAAATCCACTATTGAAGTTGTTCCCTCTGCAAAACTCCTCGGTGTTACAATTGACGAATTCCTACAGTTCGACATACACATTCAACAAAATATAAAAAAACCCCATCAAAAACTAGGCATGCTATACAGGAATAATCGCTTTCGCTCTCACCACAAGGCACACTGGCCACTACCTACCTTTTGCCCTCTTTACTTTATGGAGCCCCTCTCTTAACCAACTTGTCATACTCCAGCAGCTCCAAACTAGAAAGCTGCTATAACAAAATCTCTAAATTTGCGCCAAACTGTAAAAACTCCACCCACCATTGCCTTTCCCTTCAATCCCTAAATTGGCTAGAACTACCAAACTACCTAACCTATCTGCAGCTCACAACAGCACACAAACTTATATTTCAGCCATCTAACTGTCCTGCTCTAGCAAATATCCTTCCTCCCTACACCCCTAAGAGATCTCTCAGATTTGAACATCAAAATCGGATTGATATCTACAAACCTAAAAGTCCTGCTGGCCAGCTTATCTTCTCCTTCACTATCAGCAAGGCTTGGAACTCTCTCCCTTCCTCTCCAAAAACTAGATCAAGCACTGAAAATTTCAAAACTCTGCTTTTCAAACATCTGTCCACTAAGTGGAAATGCACCTGCTTTCACCCTACCTAAAACTATTCAAAAACTCATAAATATCCTACCTAGGGTGCAAAAAGGTGAGGCTGCCCTTTAGTCCACCTCAACTAAAAACTATCCAAGTACATATTCATACCACATGGAGTGCTCCATTGCACTCAAAATGTCCCAAAGACATATCTTCATTCTGCTTCATGTAAATATTGTAAATAGATATTGTAAATAGATTTCTTAATTCTCTTCTCTATGTGCTTATATAATTGCATTTTCTCAAACTACTCTAAGAATTCCTTTACAAATGTATAACCTTCTAAGAATGTGCTCATGTGCTCAAATAATGCTTTGTCTTAAATTACCCCATAAGAACTGCTTATGATTGTATAACCTTTTAGAATAACCTTAGTGAAGTAGTATTTGACTTTGTTGCAATAATGAATGTTTCTATTGTACAAACTGATTACCTCAATGTATCATTCATATTTTATATTTCTGTATTTTATATTTGTACATCTGGAGCTTTTCTCCCCGGGCCTCCACTGAAAATGGGTCTCCGGGCCCAGTGGACTTCCCCGGTAATCAAACTGGAAATAAATAAATGTGAACAAATTTGCATTTTTGCCATATTACAATCCTGATTTAGACTACAGTACCAAGCATCAACTTTCTTCAATTAAAACTTTGCCATTCCATGGCACTGCCATTTAACAGATACTTTCCATGATGATCTTTAGCTCGATCAAATATCAAACCATGCTAAAATATTTGCTTCTATAAAGGAAAAAGGTAATACTACAAAGTCGCCAGCCTGGGGCATTTTAAGCATCTTGCATATACTGTCATTTGCTACCAAAGAACAAAATGATATTTGACAATCTTTAAACAGAAATGTACCAATGCCAACAATTTCTATACACTGCAAATCATAATGCAACATATGAAACTCATTTATTCAGTTCGCTGACAAGAGCACCAACAATAACTAATATTGCTATTCATCATTGCTGTCACTTAAGCCGTGCAGAGATACCCAAACAGCAAAACTGGTCAGGACTTTCCTACCTAATTTTGAAGTTGCACACAAAACAAAATGGGAAAACACCAGTAAACTTTTACAAAATACAGTATGCAGGTCAACTATCACTGCAATAAGACATCACAGAACAAAACTAATTAAGAGGTGGATGTAGGCATCCCATTGCGTTGAGCGCCTTCACTTTTTTTAACCAGCTGCTCAATCCAACAATTCACTTGAAGTTTACTTACCTCCTTCACTCATGTTTTTGGCTGCAAATGGAATAGATTCACTTAGATCTTCCACTAGTTTTATACCACAACTTAAATGATCTTGTTTTAACTCAGATACAACTGAAGTGCTGGAGAGAACTCATGACTGACCAAGTTCAAGCACAAATCTCATCAAGGAAGACACTGCTCTGAAACATGTATATAATAAAGCTCAGACCATTTCAACCACATCAGAAATACCCACTGCTGCACACAAAACAGGATTTCCAGCAGACACTAGACTTTCTAAACTTCAATCATAAATGAAATGCGAATCAAATTTCAAGTCTACTCCAAGGCTGGATACCCTCATGTACCATTTTTAGTCATATATACCACTATATACAGGAACATTCAGGGAAACTAACCGCAAAACTTAATGCTATCACAGTTTAAACAATCTAGCTCTCAGGAAAGAAAACTATACAAGTGATTAATAGGCCAACTACCACATGGGTAGCAAAAGGAATGCACAAAGTGTATATCTGTACAAATACCTTATAAATTCAAGCAGGTTTTAGTCTATTAGTCAAACTTTTAACAAAACAGGCTGGCACAATCTTAGAATCTCAAGCTTAGATGAAAATTAAAGCTGCTGTTATTAAGTGTCTCAATGATTTCACACCATTGTAGAACAGTTAAAAAAAAAAATCTACCATACAAGAATCACAACTTCTGAAGTACTGCAGGCATCACTCCCACATAATCCATATCAACATGAGCTCCCAGTAAAAATGCGAGCTTGTGTACCCTGTTCTGTTGAGGACAGAAGAAAACTTTCCAGAATAAAATTAAGAGCCAGCCCCCCAACACCAAAAGTACAACTGCACCAAGCTAGCCCATGCAAAAGTGCAGGAATGTTAAGACAGAATACAACCCCGCCGCATAACCAATTATCCACAGGTATTGTCACAAGAAACAATTTCCAAAGATTAATACAAAATGTAACAACCCTTCCCAGCTACATTACGATGACTAATCTTAAGATTTAGCTATGGCACGTCTCACTCCAATCATACTTCCAGGTAAACAAATACTTTATCATAACCCTCGCATCCTACTTACTAGAGCCTAGTTAAGGTCCCCTTCTGGCACAAAATACACAAACTTGCCTCCAATGCGATGTCCATTTGTAACCCATGTGACAAATGACACCAGACTACACGGAAGCTGAACTTACTCTTCAATGCCTAATTCCAGCTCTGCAACTCCGACCACTACCTCATACAATTCTAAGCAATGTACCTGCGGCTCGACAAATTTTCCACAACTTTATTTCTCCGCGGAGAACAGCTACATCTAACACTGCAAGTGCATCGACGGAACATTAATTTTCTGGCCTTGGAACACTGTAGCAACATACAAAAGGGGGCCCAACCAAGCGTAAACATAGCAAACTCCACACGTGGACAAGGAACCTCGCCCCACGTGGACCCAAATTTTCTACTTCCTAGAGCCCTTGTCGCAAGCCAAGCATCACCGCTGGTTGTCTATCCAGGTTATCACCAAGTAACCACCTCCACAGCAACATCGCCATGCTTTAAAGTACAGCTTTGCGTTAAGAGGCGCTAACAACCTTACAAAAACCGTTCGCATGCACAGGCCGCAGCATCTTGCTTTAATCAGCAGCATTGTACAGTACAGCTTTAAGCTTCCACCCCACAGTTCCCATTGCAGTTACCGAAAAGGAAACACTGAGGTCGCAGACGTTCCATGCTTTCTAGGTCCATTCTGTCTTCCATGCCCGGGTAGATCGACTCCTTCACCATATGAACGACGGTAACTGGAAAGGAAGCGCGCAGCGCGAATACCTAGATAAAGGGCGCCACTTCTCGCGAGATTGTGTGCTGCCATAGAGTAACTGGTCAGTGATCGACTGTACTTGATTCTGAACTCTATAACTGAGTTTTATCACAACGTTTCCACTAGTACAGTTATTTCCAAGTAGCGCCACAGCTTAGGGGGATTTTTTGCAGTGTTTTTCCCAACATGATTGATGTATCCCACGTTTTCTGGGATATCCCTCTGTGTTAAAGTTGTGATTTTTTTTTGTCATGTGGCTGTCACTACACTATTCCCATACATTGTCAATTTGATCTGAAACAAAACCTGTGATTAGGGATGTAATCAAAATTCCTGGAGTATTTTATTCAGGGTGTTTCCAATTTTCTCTCCGCATTTTTCCTATCTTAGAATCTCCATTTTTTCCTGTACCCAACTTTCGTGACAGTATAGCAAGCTGTATGGCATATACTTACATCATGGTAGACATAGTTGCATTTTAGGCTCCTGACGAATTTAAATGCGAGAACCATTAATTACGTTGTCAATGATTACACGTTATGGGAAAATCACAAATTTGAGTAAATATGTGAACTTATGTAGTATGAATGTTAATCATACCCTTTCAACCTTTTGGCGCACGAAATCTGGGCAAAGACTACGAGTCACGGGCAGATTTCTTTTATTTTACATGTGTTGACCGGGATAGTCCGACTAGACACAGGTCCATTTTCAGTAGAGGCCCGGGGAGAAAAGCTCCAAGGTACAAACAAAGAAATTACATGGTTCAAGTTTACAATTTCTTTATATAAGTAAGTTATACAATTTCCAAAGTTTAAGAATTCACATGGTAAAAGACCTAGAATTTGCGACATCTGAATTGCAATAAAATTAGACTCCATCATAAGGAGAGAGCTAGTCAGGCTTGGTACAAGGTTAGTTGAGGTTTCAAATACTGTTTTGAATTTTTTCTTAAACTGACTCGGTGGATTCTAGGGTGATTTCAGCGGGGAGAGAGAGTTCCAAGTTCTACCTGCAGAGTTGGCAAACAGACACCAGCTGAATTATTAGTGTTGACGGTTTGAACTAGCAATCTTTTGGAAGAGCAGGGGTCAGAGATTGTTGTAGGGGTTAATAATGTTTTTAAGTGCAGGTTTATTGTCAGGTTGGTTAAGTACTTTATGTGCCACTAAGTTGGCTGTACTGAATTAGGCTGGGTAGTTCTAACCACTCAGGATAGAGTTTAGGTTGTTCCAGTGGTATGTCCTGAAGGGCATCCCCATGGCAAGTGAGTGTAGCAGCTAGAGTGTAAGATCAGTTTTGCTTAAGGTGGTGAGTAGAGGGATGCGTAGAGAAGAGTCGAGAGTAGAGGACAGCATGCAATGCCATATCTAGCTAGTGGGGTTAGGAAGGGTTTAATCTTGTATAGTGACCCAAGTTTTTTATTGATGGTTTTGATAAATTAGATATGCATGTCAAACTAACATCTACGATAACACCTAGAAGTTGTATAGGTGTGTGACACCCGTGCCCTGGCCCACCAATCAAGGAGCCTCAATCCTCATCACTAACACCAGAGAGGGAGTCTCATATATGAGGAAAGGATAACGAATACACACAGTAAAGTGCAATTTCCCTTAAGAGGACACAAGATATCAGTCAGTCCGGGGCTGGCCACTCCCTTGCTCTCCAGGTCCCCAATAAAACTCCCCATTGGCACAGCCATAGAGTCCAGATCTCAGCCAGCTGGGCAAGCTAAAATCTCCAACACGCTCTGTCCAACCAGTGTTCAGTGTCCCTGCCCAAGTAGCTGACACACCGAGATAAGAGTTTATACAACCCACACAGACATTCCTGGGGAAAGGCTGGCACAGGTTCTCCAGCTGTGCTCCTTCTACCCAGACTATACAGTAGTACCACTGGCCATCACCCAGCTAATATTTATCAGCTACTCACTCAATGGCTCTTAAAAAGGATGTCCAATTATTACTGTGCAATATTACCAATTGGTAAGTGTGACTAAAACAGTCAAGACTTAGACTTGGTACAGGATCCTTATATACATGTAATGTACTCTTAGAGCTGAACTTCTCTACACAAAGCAGCCACAGTTAAAAGGTTTTAAAATATTTAATAAAAAACACAAGACAATACTTTCTACTACACAGTGCTAATCAAGAGTTCAGAGAAATACTTGAATTCAGTAGTACAGTTCTGACATCACAGAGCACACAGTCTAATCTTTCTAGTTTCTAGCTATTTCTAAAAGAAAATACAAGTCTAAGATAACTTGTATATAGAACACAGGCAGTGTTGAGTTGGATGGCAAAGACAAAATGCTTAATCTCTGGTTCTCAGTTTAAAAATTGAAATTGCAGTTCTGAAACATTACATCATTCTTTACCCTTCCTGGGGTTCCCAGGCCAACAGAAACGGCATCTACATTCTTTTACACCTAGGCAGAAATCAGAGCAATAAAAATACATTTGCATGTTTAAATCTAGCAATCTGGTTAAAAAAAGAGAAAGAATGTGCTAGCCCAGAAATAAATGACTCCAAATCTTTAACTTCAAAGGACAGACATGAAGTAATTCCAACTTCAAAAGGACAGATATGAAATGCTTCTCTTAGCTCTCTTTACAGCAGAGGGCAATGTTACTTTTTTTTTGAAGCTCAACATTTCACAGCATGTTCTTTTATTTAAGAAAATAAGCCTCATTTCAACATTTATATTTACAAATATGTATAAAATCCTAATCTGGCTAGGGTGGCAGCCTTCCATCCATCTATCTTCACCCAATCTTCACATATCTCCCCGCTGGAAAACTCAAGCTAGTTTTTCAAGTGACCCTTGAGAAACACCGCTTGAGAGGGTTAGGTCTGAGTGTTACCTTGCCCCATTCCCCGTCTTGAGACACCATCTGCATTGGCATTGCTACTCCCACTGTGGTGCTGCACTGACATATGCTTGCAACCCTAGGCTTCATCTTAGCAACTTGACATTTTGCTGGCTGGCTCTGTTTAACCATATTAGGGGGTTGTAATCCGTCATGGCAGTGAATTTCCTTCCATACAGATAAGGCTGAAGTTTCTGCAATGCCCATACAATGGCTAGACATTCCTTTTCTACAGCTGCATAGCATTCCTCCCAGAGTTGGAGCCTACGACTGAGCTAAACCACTGGGTGCTCTTCCCCCTCAAGAAATCTGGCTCGTCCCCCTCTGAAGAAATCTGGCCAAGTACAGCCCCCACCCCATGGTTCAAAGCATCCACCTGCACAACAAATTATTTGCTGTAATCTGGACTGGCTAACACAGGGGGTCCTCCCAAAGCTTCTTTAAGCTTCTGGAATGCCATTGCCTGCTCACATGCTAAGGTCCACACTACCTTATATGGCCTGTTCTTCCTCGTCAGGTTTGAGGGAGGAGAGCAGCAGCTATGGTACTATAACTGGGGATGAACTTTAATACCCTGCTGTCCCTAAAAATACCCTCACCTGCTTTTTAGTAACAGGTGCAGGCCATGCCTGAATGACTTCCACTTTGGCAGTTTCTGGCCTTATCTTGCCACTCCCCCATTTTATATCCTAGGTAAGAGTCCACCATACCCACCTGACATTTGCTCTGCTTAATGGTCAACCCTGCCCTCTAGTCTGCCCAGCATCTCCCTGACATGCTGAAGGTGCTCTGGCTAGGAATGGCTGTAGAAGGCAATATCTAGGTAAGCAGGGGCAAACCCTCCTGCTAGGATATGATCTACCAGCCTCTGGAAAGTCGCTGGGGCATTCTTCATCCCAAAGGGCATCTTTGTGAACTCATACAAGCCAAAATGAGTCAAAGGCTGACTTCTCTCTAGCACTGGGAGTAGACACCTGCCAGTAACCCTTGGTAAGATCAATGGTTGCAGGATACTTAGCCCCACCCAGCTGCTCTAGGGCCTCATCTGTCCTAGGCATGGGGTAAGCATCTGACCCATTTCCTGTAGTCCACACAGAAGCTGGTGCTGCATCCTTCTTTGGCACCAGCACCACTGGCGAAGCCCAGGGACTGCTGGGCTCTCTAATCACCCCCTAGTTCCAACATCTCCTGCACCTCCTCCCTTAGAGTGTGACTCTCAGGCACTCTACAAGCAGCCTGCCTAATAAGCATTTGGGGTCCTGTATCCACCTGGTGCTGCACCAGGTGGGTGCACCCTGGTTTCCCAGTGAATATGTCCCCAAATTCCTGCAACACTGCTCAGATTTCTCAAACCTGGGAAGGAGATAGCTGCTGGGACATTGCTACCCCTTCCACTGAGGTGTCAGCCCGAGCCTCACTGAGGGGATCAGTTCCCAGATCTCCTTCAGACTCCTCCTGCAATCCACTGCAAATGCTCAGCACAAGGGCCTCCCTATCATGGTAAGGTTTCATCAGGTTAACATGGTACAATTTGTGCCCCTGCCTTCTGCCTAGCAGTTCCACCATGCAATCATCACCACTAACCTTTCTTGCCACCTTGTACGGTCCCTCCCAAGCTGCTTGCAGCTTGTTTGATGGGAATGAGAAACATTACTTGCTGCCCCACAGCATACTGTCTAGCTCGAGCATTCCTCTCATACCACACCTTTTTCTGTTGGGCTTCTGCCAGGTTCTCCTGGGCCAAGCCCATGATTTCCATGAGACTTGTCCTGAGGTTTAGGACATATGTCACAACAGACTCCTTGTGAGACGCACTCACCTTCCCACTCATCTCTAATTAAATCTAGAGGTCCCCTCACCCTATGCCCATACAGCATCTCAAAGGGTGAAAAACCTGTGGATTCCTGGGGAACTTGAAAAACAGATTGGGTAAATATTTGTCCCACTCCCTTATGCAAATGCCTGTAGCATGGATTTTATTGTAGAGTTTAACCCCTCAACAAGACCATTAGTCTGGGGATGGTAGGGGGTGGTCTTCATGTGCTTCACCCCACAGGACTTTCACGTCAGACCTGCTGGCTTGTCTGTGAAATTGGCACCAGTCAGCATTTCTTTCAGGAAACTAACCCTGCTGAAAATCTAAAGCATTTGCCACCTTCTCTGCCTCAATGGGAGAACAAAGCCACTACCTCAGGGTATCGTGTGGCAAAATCCACTACCACTTGGATATACCTTTTTCCCTGTGGAACTTTGGGTACTCAAAAGGACCCACAATATCCATCACTACCTTCTGAAATGGCTCCTCAATCACAGGCAAAGGCATTAAAGAAGCTCTCACCTCATCTCCTGCCTTGCCTACCTTTTGGCACTGCTCACAGTTCCTGCAGTACCTGTTACATCTCTGGAAATTCCAGGCCAATAGAAGTTCTGCACAATACACCTCTTTGTACATTTTTGTGCCCATATGACCTGCAAAGGGAATATCATGGGCTATGGCTAGAAGCACCAGATGGTAGGCTCTAGGCACTACCAACTGCTGTACTCTCACCTTCTAGCCCTCCCTCAGGGATCCACTCTCTGGATAGTAACCCTTTGTCCCAGTATACAGATTCCCCCCTTTTCTTGAGTATCAGGTGCCTCCCTAGCTACCTGCCTCAGGCCCTGTAATGTAGGGTCTGAGATCAGAGCCCGTCTCATCTCTCCTTGTAACCATTCCCAGCTCCCCTTCCACAGGAAGTCTGTCATAGTCTGCCTCACTGTCAGCTTGGGTACTACTACTCACCTCTGCCTTTGCAGTCACTCTTGTCCAAGGGACAGTCAGTACACCCGCAAGCAGCTGTGGCTCACATTCAGTCTCACTGCTACAGAGTAGCTCCCTCCCTGAAGTGACCACCTCACCAGTCCTGGCTGCTAGTATGCAGTCTGGGTCTCCCCAGGCTACCAGACCCACATGCTTGTCTCCTAGCCTGACCACGTATAACTGCACAAGTACATGGTATTGCCTCATCCAACTCTTTCCCTATCCAGGACATCTGCAGGATGGTAGTTCCATACCCCTGTTGTTTCAAGACAACCTACTATTGGCATTTTGTCTTTCCCACTTACTGGCTCTCTCACCTTTTGTTCCCCACCTTGCCTCTGCAGATGCCTGTATGCCACATGGCCCCACTGGTTGCATTCAAAATACTTAACCCTAGCTCCTGGACGTGTACCTAGACTAGTGGCTTCCCCTGCTACTGGCAGATTCTGTTGGGGCAGTCTGTGCTGCCCACCATGGGTTCCTTTAGACCCATGAGGATTACTGGGGGTTTCCTTCCTGTGCATGGCTGCCCTGCTTGCCAGGTATAGGTCTCCCTTCTTCCTCAACTCATCTGAAGTCCATCAGCTAACCAGATCCTCATGTCCTCAGGCAAAGTGCTAAGGGCTTGTTCCCTCACCAAAAGGTCTGCCAGCCCTTCAAATGTGGTGACCTGACATCCACTCACCCACCTATGGAAATAAGTGCTCAGTTCAGCAACATTCACGCAGTTTCATCTGCCTTGCTTCTATGCTCACAAAACCTCTTCCTATACGTTTCAGGTGTTAGCTTAAAAAACTGACTTTGTTTTTACAGCAGTATAATCAAAACATGCAATGTCAGACATTTTAGATAATTACAGCTTTACCATGGAGTAAGGGGGTCAGGAACTGTACCCTGAGCCCTTGGTCAACTTCATATCATTTACATACCCTCTCAAACATGAGACTATCAAAAATTATCCCCCTCTAAACTGCAGAAGAAATTTACTGACCTTTTGTGCTTCTGGGGTCCAGTTACTCCCTTCCTCATTTTGTGCTTCTGGGGTCCAGTTACTCCCTTCCCCATTATCTCCATGACTCTGTCAAAGAGTCAACATCTCCTTTTCATGCAGTCTCACTTTCCTCCACTTATAGGCATAGCAGTTTCTCATTCTCCTCACTTTCTAGATGCCTCAGTCTCTCAGCTGCTTCTAATCCCACACACCTGGCCTCCAACTCAAGTCTCTATAGCTCCAGCTGGATTTTCAAGTCCACTGCAGAAAGGTTGAGCTGTCTATTCTCAGAAGGTATTGTATCTTAACTGCCAGTCTGATTGTCCTCCTGGTTGCAGTTTTCTGATGCGGCTGTAACTAGGGCTACAATCAGGTCTGCCTTAGTCAAGTTCCCATGCACCAGTCCCCTAGCCTGGCACATCTCCGCCAGTTGGCTCCTTGTCAGATTTCCATACTCTGCTGACATGCTGCCTGCTCACCCTGACTAAGCTAAGAAAAGAAATAAAACAATTGTGATCTGAACTCTTGAGTATTCACTGTATGGCTGTTTTAGAGCACAAGAACACTTTAAAAGCTCACTGTACAAAAGCTACAGTATTCACTCTACCCACACCACTACAAGCCAATTGGTATTTGATGTGGATATCTGACCACTGCCAAACCACAAATGTGATGCCCATGCCTTGGCCCAGCAATCAAGGAGCCTCAATTCTCATCACCCACACCAGAGAGGGAGTCTATCAGAAAAGGATAACAAATACACAAAGTGAAGTGCAATTTCCCTTAAGAGCACACAGATCAGTCTGAGGCTGGTCGCTCCCTTGCTCTCCAGGTCCCCAATAAGACTCCCTACTGGCACAGCTATAGGGTCAAGATATCAGCCAGCTGAGCAAGCTAAAATCTCCAGCACCCTCTGTCTAACCAGTGCTGCGTGTTCCTGCCCAAGTAGCTGGCACAGAAGAGTTTATACAACCCACAAAGACACTCCCAGGAAAGGCTGGCACAGGTTCTCCAGCTGTGCCCCTTTTACCCAGACTATACGGTAGTACCACTGGCCACCACCCACCTAATATTTATCAGCTACTCAAAGGCCCTTAAAAGGGCGTGTCCAATTATTACTGTGCAATATTATACAATTGGCAAGTGTGACTAAACAGTCAAGGCTTAGAGTGACTTTGTACAGGATCCTTATATACATGCAGAGCTTAACTTATCTCTGTGCAAACCAGCCACAGTTAAAAGGTTTTAAAATATTTAATAAAAACCAAGACAATACTTTCTACTATACAGTGCTAGTCAAGAGTTCAGAGATCACAGAAATACTTAAATTTCAGTAGTACAGTTCTTACATCACAGAAAAACACAAGTTTATCCTTTCTAGTTTCTAGCCATTTTTAAAGAAAAACACAAGATAACTTGCATATAGAACACAGGCAGTGCTGAGGAGTTGGATGGTCAAGACAAAAGTGCTTAATCTCTGGTTCAATTGCAGTTCTGATAAACATTACATCATTCTTCACCCATCCTGGGGTTCCCAGGCCAACAGAAACTACATCTACATTCTTTTACACCTAGGCAGAAACCAGAGCAATAAAAATACATTTGCATGTTTAAATCTAGCAATGTAACTCTTGGTTAAAATAGAAAGAATGTGCTAGCCAGGATGGAATGACTGACTAACTTCAAAGGGCAGACATGAAGTAATTCTAACTTCAAAGGACATTCATGAAATGCTTGTCTTAGCTTTCTTTACAGCAGAGGGCAAGGTCACATTTTTTTTTGAAGTTCAACATTTCACAGCATATTCTTTCATTTAAGAAAGCAAGCCTGTATTTCAACACTTATTTACAATGAACTATGTATAAAATCCTATCTGGGTAGGCTAGCAGACTTCACCTATCTTCATCCAATCTTTACTAGGTGTCTGGGGAAATTATGGTGCCATTTAGATTTTATGGAAAATAATGCAGTGGACCTGCGAGTAGTTGAGAAAAGTAGCAACTGTTTTATTGTGGTTTAAGATCAGACTACCATCAGAAGTTTTCAACTATGAAGTTTTCTGGGTTGATGTCCACAGATCTGACTGGGATGTAGCAGAGCAAATTAGAGGAGTAATCTGCATATTGACTACAGTTAGCATTTGGGATGACCATGTAAAGGGCATTAATGACAATGGAAAACAGAAGAGGTCCTAGTATAGACCCTGGGGGGGCTCCCAGGGTATTAGGTAGGTGGTTAGATAGTTTGTTCTGCCATAGGATGGCCTGTTGTCTACCACTCAGATAAGACTGGAACCATTGAAGAGCTTTATTATCAAAGCAAATTGTTTTCAGGGTGTCAACCATATCAAAAGCCTTGGAGAGATCCAAAAAGAGGGCTGAGGATAATTACTGTTATGGTTATAGTTTATGGCATTAGAGAAGGTTAGGAGGGCTGAGGTAGTACTGTGATGAGGCCTAAAACCATGCTGAGTTTGCTAAGAGATTGTTCTGAATTAAGTGGTGCAGTTGTCTATGGATACATTTTTCCATGATTTTAGACTGTGGTGACAGTTTAGCTATTGGTCTGAAATTACAGTTCAGTGGAGCTTCCGCCTTTGTGGAGTGGTATCACGTGGGATATTTTTCAGATTGAGGGGATGGTGGGGTTCTGTTACGGTTTGATTAATTAGTATGGAGATGGGGTATGCTATGGCATCGGCAGCTTTTTGTAAATACTCTGCAGGGAGAAGATAAACTGAGTGTGTGGAGAGTTTTAATTTTTTGATGAGGGCATGGATAAGTGATGTAGCAACCGGTTGGGCATTGATAAGTGATGTAGCAACCGGTTGGAAGCTAAAGGAGAGTTGGGTAGAGGGAGTGGTGGACTGAGCCAGGGCAGCTTGGAAGTAGCTGGCTTGCTAGGGCTTGGATAGTATCAGAGTGAAGAAAGTATTGAAGGTGTTTGACACTTCAACAGGTGGTGTATCAATACAGGCTGCGGTGGTTGGAGTGGTGGTTTGTCCTGGGTGTAATAGTTTATTTATACCTGGCCAGAACTTCAACAAAAATCAAAAACAACCCTCAGAAGATTACAGTAGTGTTTTTACCTAGTAAAATGGATTTTTTAGTCCCATTCCTTAGCTGCTGATATTTAATCTGATCTAGGGAGGCTTTTGTAGTACACTATGCCTTGTTTCTGCAGGTGAGATTTTATTTGGAGTCTTTAGAAAGACTCAGTACAGCTTTTGATTTTGTTCTAATGGTGCGAGCGGGAGCAGGAGACTTTAGGATAGCAAAGAATTTATTAAAGCAAGCAACCGCTTCCTCTAAGGGCAGATGTTTTAGGCCTGACCAATTGCATGAATTAATTTCATCTTGGAATTTGGCAGGGTTAAATCTCTTACTGTTCTGAGGGTGGCCTGGTGGGGGTTAATGGCTTTATGCTTAAAGTGATTTAGATCAGGGAGGGTCCCTGACATGAACACTCACCGACACACTCACCGTTATACCCAGGTGGTAGCACTTCATTGCCTGAAGTTGCTGGCATGTCAGGGGAGTGAACAGCCAGGAGTGCATGCAGTTAATGTACCTTGTTATTTATACTTTCTAATGTTTAGGTGACAGGTCAGGAGTGTTAGGGGGGCCTATTGATTTAAAGTTAATTGGTTGGGGTTACTAGTAGGAGGTAGTTTTATCAAGAGTGGATGGTCCAGGGTTTAGGTGGATGTCACAATCCATTGTGAGGTTATATAGTGTAAACCAATAACCTTCAGAATTTATTAGTTTTTGGTAGTGTTTGGATTTAGAGCCAATATATCTGGCAGAAGTAGGTTGACAGTTTGTACAGGTTAAGGGCTTAGACATAGGGCAGCTTGTTAGATGAATTGTCATATTAGATATTGGGGTGGTGGTTTGGCATTTTGGATGGGAAAATCCTAGATAGTACTGGTTTTCATAGAAGGTGAGGAGATATGGAATAAACAATGGGTAGCAATGAAAATAGTAACATTGTATAGGGTGGCGAGTTTGTGGGTTACAGTGACTATATTTCTTAGTTAGATTAATCACCAGAAGAATAATGATGAAAGAGGTAATAGAGGGAGGGATGGAATTTAGCCAGACCACAGGATTCTTAGAGCCGGTAAGTAGAATAGGGGTTTAGAGTAAGCTTTTTATTTCTTAGGTTTGGAATGTAAAAACATTTTTAGAGTATTAGGGGTTAGATACACTATCTTTAGAGGCTTAGAATCTATATTTGTAGCGTGTATAACCCAATTTTTGTGTTAGAGGAAGAAATGTTTGGTTTGGAGCCACCAGGATTCACTTGGTGTAAGCTACAGGAATATAGTCAATATTTAAAAGGTTTAGGGGATTAGATTAAATGTAAGGGACAGCTTATTAGTGCAGTAGACCCAGTTCAGCATATAATACACTAGAGTGAATTTAAATGCATTAACCATAAACTATTTTGTAGTGGGACTATTCCAAAGAAATTTCCAGTTTGGGATTCTGCATGGTGGGCGTCCTACTATTGCAAGCCTTTCAGTATGTAGTTTGAAGGCGATAGTTTTTTTCTAATTTAATCTCATCCCCAGGTGCTAAGTCACAGGCTAAAAAGACTACAGGAACCATATCACATTCACAGAGCAGCAGGTATTACCAAAAGTATACCATTTACAATTAAGCTAGCACTGAAGAGAAATAAATGTATGGCTAAAAATAACTTGCTAACCAGGGTAATGTACATTAGTTACCACAAAGCATTTCCTAAAAAAAAATGGAATAGTAGAGTAGCGTTTTTGTTTTAAGGGAGTCAGGCAGTTATACATACAGTTATCTCCATTCAACAATTAACTAAGGTACATTTGAAATTATAGGAACGAAGATATTATCTTACTCTTCTAGCTTATAGTTATACAGTTCAGTCTTAAGGCAGTTTCCAGTGCAAAAAAAACTTCTGAATGGTATAGCCTCGTTTGGATAGGCAAACGAAAGTACAGTTTTGTACCTACCATAAATGTAGATGTTCGAAGATCCACATTGCTGCAGTCCTAACACTTGGGTAGTCCGCTGTCCCTCGGTCGGCCCGAATATCAGAGTATAAGGCTGACGTCGGTCAGGGCGCATTTGACTGACATCAGAACGTCAGGGTACAAATGCGCATGACCGACGTCATATCCTCAGTCTTTTCTTGCCCCAGATGTCAGAAGACCCTAAAGAAAAAGGTCCAAACCCATAGGCAACAGCTAAACAATCAACCAGCCTAACACCAAGAATATGTACAATATATACAATATATACAAAAAACACAATATATCTCAGCTGTATAACCCAACCCACACAACCACCTCAAACTACAGAGGGGAAGGAGGGAGGGTAAATTGGACTGCAGCAATGTGGATCTTTGAACATCTACATTTATGGTAGGTACAAAACTGTACTATGTTCTTCATCTCACATTGCTGCAGTCCTAACACTTGGGTAGAATCCCAAAGCAGAGGTAAGGGAGGATGGCTAAACTATAATGAAGCAGGAGCTGACAGAATGCCCTGCAACACAGCAGTGGCAAACCCAGCCCTGGATTTAGAGTACAATGGAAGGTGGTAATGCCTAGAGAAGGTATGCACTGAACTCCAAGTGGCTGCCTCCAAAATATCCTTAGTTGCCACCCCCCCCAAAAAAGCTGTTGAAGTGGCAGTAGCCCTAGTGGAATGAGGCCTAATCCCAGCTGGAATCTCCTTGCCATGATGGGAATAACAGAAAGCAATGCAAAATCCAATCCACTTAGAAATAGTTTGTTTTGACACGGGCTTGCCCTGAGAGCACAAAGCAAAAGAAACTAATAACTGCTGAGATTGTCTGAACCCTTTAGTTCTGTCCAAATAATATCGCAACTGCCTGTGTACATCTAAAGTGTGCAAAATCTTTTCCCCTTTATTTTGGGGATTTGCATAAAAAGTAGGCAAATGAATAGTTTGGTTTAAAGCCACACTAGAAACCACTTTAGGCATAAAGGAAGGATTAGTACGTAAAGATACCCGGTCCTTATGAAAAATTAAGAAAGGCTCAACTGCCATAAGGGCCTGCAATTCAGAAACCCTTCTTGCAGAGGTAATGGCCAACAAAAAAGCAGTCTTCCATGACAAATATTTCAACTCAGCAGTCGCTGCAGGCTCAAAAGGTTGTAGAGTGAGTTTCTCCAACACAAAATTGAGATCCCAAGCAGGAGTAGGAGCTCTTCGTGGGGGTCTTAAATTCTTTGCCCTCTAAGAAATTGCTTGAATAAAGGATGAGAAAACAATGGTGGGTCACAGTCATAGTGAGCTGAAATTGCTGCAGCATGAATCTTAATAGAAGAGAAGGACAAACCTTTGTCCAATAACTCAGTAAGATATTGAAGAGCCACACTTAAATTAGGCTCAGAAACATCCAAATCCTTAGCTGCACTCCAAAACAAAAATCTCTTCCATTTATCTGCGTACACTTTCCTTGTACTAGGCCTTCTAGCTTCCAAAATCACATTCAAAACTTGTTGTGGAAGTTGGGACCCTCTATGGTTTAAAACAGAATATGCCATGCTGTTAGGTGAAGAGAGTGAAGTTTGACATTGAGCAAATGGCTGTCCTCCTGGGACAACAGATGTGGAATCAAAGGCAAAGGCCATGGAGGCTTCCGTACTAGACTTCTCAGTAGTGGGTACCAGTGCTGCCGAGGCCAATCTGGTGCTATCAAAATCATCCTTGGCTTGTCCTGTCTGACCTTCAGAAGTACCTTTGAGAGGAGAGGCAGAGGTGGAAAGGCATACACATGAAGATTTGTCCAACTGAAAGAAAGAGCATCCACTTTCCAAGCTGTGGGATGATACCGCTTTGTGCAAAACTTTGGCAGCTGGTGGTTTAGTGGAGAAGCGAACAGATCTATGTCTGGAGTTCCCCAGGACACTGTCAATTTCTGAAATACATGAAGATCCAGTTTCCACTCGTGGGGATCCATGATTTGTCTGCTTAACACATCTGCTAAGGAGTTCTGTGCTCCTGGCAGAAACCTTGCCTGAAGATTGAGCTGTAAACTGAGAGCAGTCTCCCACAAAATCATTGCTTGCCTGCATAGAGGATAAGAATGCGTTCCCCCTTGCTTGTTGATGTACCACATGACAGTTGTGTTGTCTGTTAGAATCAACACCTGCCCTGGAAGAAGTAATTCCTTGAAAGCCATTAATGCAAACTGGACTGCTAACATCTCCTTCATGTTGATATGCAGATGTTTTAGTCTGGCAGGCCACTTGTCTTGTATCCACTTTCCATTCAGATGAGCTCCCCAAGCTTTGTCTGAGGCATCTGTCGTTAAAATCTGACTCGCCTCTAGCCGGGTCACAGAGAGTCCCTTGTTTAGGTGACATTCCTGAGCCCACCACAAAAATTCCTTTTGAATGCAAGGTATTATTTGAATGACAGTGTCCAGATCCTGGCAGTGCTGTGTCCATACATTTTTGAGATACCATTGTAGCTTCCTCATATGCAGTTTGGCATTGGGAAGCACCAGAATACAAGATGCCATGAACCCTAAGGCTTGAAGGACTGTCCTTGCAGTCAGCCCGGACTGATGAGATAGTTGATGGAAGTAAAGGGAAAGATTCTTTTGTTTGTCCGGGGTTAAAAAGGCCATCTGGGATGCTGTATTCAGTCTCACACCCAGAAAGCACATGTCCTGAGAGGGTACTAGACTGGACTTTATTTCGTTCACAGAATACCCTAGGCATCTTAGCACTGCTATCACATATTCCAAATGATGAAGAAGCTCTTCCCTTTCTTGAGCCAGAATCAGGCAGTCGTCCAAATAAGGATAGATTTGTATTCCTTTAAGCCTGAAGAAAGCTATCACTGGAGACAGAACTTTCGTGAACACTCTGGGCGCAGTAGATAAGCCAAAGGGCAATGCAGAGAACTGATAGTGAGAATTCCCAGCTCGAAAACGCAGATACTTCCTGCAACTTAGTCTGATAGGAACATGAAGGTAAGCTTCCTTGAGATCCAAAGTTACCATCCAATGATCTTTGCCCAGCAGAGGTAAAAGCTGCTGCAACGTCAACATTTTGAACTTGGGAATGTCCAGATAAGTGTTGAGGATGGATAAATCCAAAATTGGTCTCCACGTGTTCCCCTTCTTTGGTACTAGGAACAGGCGAGAATAAAATCCTAGGCCCCTTTCTGGCATGGGAACCGGCTGTATGGCCCCTATTTGGAGTAACAGTGTAATTTGCTTGTG
This sequence comes from Protopterus annectens, assembly GCF_019279795.1. NCBI lineage: Eukaryota > Metazoa > Chordata > Ceratodontiformes > Protopteridae > Protopterus > Protopterus annectens. The sequence continues at coordinate 1,120,340,290 of NC_056733.1, read as the reverse complement.
AGCCTCCATTCTTTGTGGAGGAGGAATGTCTGGCATGCCTTTGAAAGGAGGCAAGGTATGGAAATAAAACCTGTAACCGTGATGTATGATATCCAGTACCCATTTGTCTTGGGTAATTAAACTCCAATTTTCTTTGAAAAGTGCCAGCCTTCCTCCCAAAGGTGCCGCCAGGCGAGAAGGCTCTGGCAGCAGAAAAGGTAGGTCATTGGGTCTGTTTACGAAAGGACTGACCCCTGCCCTCACTCGAAGACTGTGCAGGAGAACTCCCTGTTCTAGGCCTAAAAGAGCCCTGACCTCTGCCCCTGCCACGTCTAGATCTACCCCTAGACTGGGAATCATAAGAAGGATACGTCCACCCCTTAGTAGGCCAATTTCTACTAAACTTTGGAGGCTGAACCTGCAAAAAATCTTTAACAGTCTGCATAGACTTAGCCTTGTCTTCCATCTTCTTTAAAACTGCCTCAACAGGAGAACCAAACAAGACATCAGATTGCAAAGGGGCATCCAAAATCCTAGTTTTAACATGGTCAGATAAATTTTGATCCCTCAGCCAGGCATGCCTGCGAAGAACTGACCCAGTGGCAGCCACCCTAGAGGAGGCCTGTACAGCATCAAAACCACATTGCAAAGAATGCTTACCCACCTGTTCAGAAACATGCACTAAATCCTGTAACTCTTTACAATCAATACCTTCCGCCAGAGCATCAACCTTAGATTTCAACTGTGAAAGCAGATAATTTTGATATTTTAACATATGAAACTGGCAATTCAAAGCTCTCATGGCTAGGGTGGAAGTATAAACTTTCTTTCCCCATCTATCCAAGGCCCTGGCCTCTTTATCTGCAGGAACCGGATTCTTGACAACAGAAGCCTTAACACCCTTGGGCCCCTGGCTAACAGTCTCTGGGTCTGCCCTAGGACTCTTAAAAAGATACTTATGAGCTTCAGGCACCCTGTAATACCTATCTGGTTTAACAGGAGCAGGAGGCAAGGAATCAGGATTAAGAGAAGCCTCTGCAAACACATCTTCCACCACAGTCAAAACAGGAGGTATAGCCAAAGGCCTATGCTGGGGTAAAAACAAAAATTCCCTAAGCCTTTTCCTAGAGAGTCAGAGAAGTCCTGACCCTCCCATTTAAAGTGCTCTCTCATGGAGTGAAGGGTCTCTGAAAAAGAAAAATCCTCAGGAGGAGAAGCAGAAGGAGTAGAATCATCAACATCAGAGTCAGAATAATGAGAATACTCCTGCAAATCTTCAGCCGAAGACTCAGACACATCTGAAGCCTGCTCATAATCCCCCAACACTGGCTCCATCCTAGGCCTCTTATCAGGAGGGGGCATAGAGCCTCTAATTAAAGTAATTAAATCTTCTGCCATTTTAAGCATGTGCTTCTTGGGCACAGAACCTGAAGAACTAGGAGTGACACCCACAGCAGCTAAACTAGATCTGCCTCTAGGAGAAGCCTTGGAAGCAGAAAGAGAGGGCCTAGACACTTTAGGAAGGGAGGGGAGTAAAGTAACCTGAGAAGCCCCTGTAGCCTGACTTGCCTCCTGGGAGGCCACATCCTGTAAAAGCAGAGTTTCTCCCGGGGACTCCAGCGAGGCCTCCGTCGGAACCACCGGTTCCACTGACGCCTCTAAAGAACCGGCGTCCGGTTCGGACGACTCCTCTAACCTAGGTTTAATAGCCTTGTCCTTGCGCTTCTTTGAGGAAGCCGGCGTCGGAGCATCAGACGGCATTTTGTAATTGCACCGCTTCCCAAAGACCAACCTGGCACAATCCAACCTCCGCTTGATAGTGCGTTTATTGAACCTAGCACAAAAGCGGCACCCAACAACGTCGTGCTCAGGTCCCAAACAAGGTATACACAAATTATGGTAATCCCTATGCGGTATCTGTTTCCCACAAGAAATACAGTTATTCACTTTTTCTGACATCCGGTAAACCACTGAGGCAAGAAAAAACCAAAATATTCCCCAACGGGGTACTTAACCAACTCTGACTTCGGTCCGAAAAAATTTCAGAACGCCGAATGGCACTTGCAACACTGCTTCTGCATCGGACCATGCGGCAAAAAAGACTGAGGATATGACGTCGGTCATGCGCATTTGTACCCTGACGTTCTGATGTCAGTCAAATGCGCCCTGACCGACGTCAGCCTTATACTCTGATATTCGGGCCGACCGAGGGACAGCGGACTACCCAAGTGTTAGGACTGCAGCAATGTGAGATGAAGAACATCTACTAGCTTCGCGAACACATTTCACCACATTTAGGTTCGAATTTGAGCAGATGTCTAGCAAAATACTTCATAGCAATGCAAGAACACTTCAAGTGAAGATGCATTCATTCAAGACAGCCATGCAGATAAATACTAGCTCAGTAGACATTGCAGCACACTGTAGCTTTTAAATTGGAGCAGTTATCTAGCAAAACACATTGTAGCACTCTGCTTTTAAATTGGTGCCGATTATCTAGATAGTAACACAAGTAGATGGCAAGGTAGCAAGCCAGCAAACAAAACTGAAACATGTAGATCACCAAGCACAAGTAATATCAGTTTCCTATTTAAACATTGCTCTTATAACCTGGAAAGTTGATGAACTTTTTTATACCAACATGCATTTTTCTGAAGGGTATGTAAATGGTCATTGTACGATGACATCAGTCCTCAACGACTTGCCAAAAAAAAAGTCTGACATCCCAATCCAGGCTCTCAAATGTACTGCCCTTACACTACATAGTACAATACCTCACAGCATCAGTAACCTTACAATTGCTCCGACCTCCTGTTAAACATGAGCTTAAGCATCCTAAACAAGGTTTGTGAATTTCACTCAACTCTCCCTATACACTCCAGAAACATGGCTCAAGCCTCATGTAAAAGATACTGAAAATCCTAACCCTGGGCTACAATTTACACATACTTGATAGAACTTTGGTGGTGGCATAAGCACATACAGGGACGCACTCATAGAATGCCTTGTAAATGAAGCCTCAGACCTCAAAATATGAATTCATTTCAGCTCTCTACAAATTGTCACCTACATCCCCTCAGGTAACAAAAGTACCTTCTCAGTTGGTCTGCCTCCACTTTCAATCCGGAAACTATAATAATACAAGACCAACAGATTGGAAGAAACCCTACCAACTTTAACTTCTATGGTTTCTCTCAATACTTGCCCCACCTAGAATCAACAAATGTAGCAAAAAGCAATCAATCCTTGATTGGACACCAACAAAGGCCCTCCCCTTGGCTACCTTACTGGATGCCTCCGTCAGTCAGTCTCCACGACCATCACCCCCACCTACCTACTTAGGAAGCAGATATGCCCTTAAAAATATTTAAAATGTTTGTAGCAAAAAATTCCCTCAAAATCTTCAATTCACTTCTTAAACAATGTAACTGGACCGCCTTAAAACACCTCCACATGGATTCTGCAATTGAATACTTCAATACTTTCCTAGACATACTAAATATCCAAACAACCCTTAGGAAGATCCAGGTTAAAGCAAAGAAGCTCCCATGGCTAACTAAGGATACTGTGCAACTCCTCAGAGAGGGTACCTGGTGTCAGTATCAAGAGACTGAAAACCAAACCTCCTTTGAGGTCATATTGACAACTTAGAAACCATTCAATACACAAGAATTGTCCAGCACCAAGGAGGTTAAAAATAAATTATTCTTTATTGTGGCTACTCCAAAAATAATAGCAAATTTTCGGCAATAGTAATGCCTTCTTCAGTGCTGTAACTGAAAATAAATCATGATTTATTTAAATACTGAAACACAAGAGAGTCATATTATCATTTCATACCAAACTTAGCCAAGCTCATTAAGACCAGGCTTAAAGCATCTAGCCTAACAATCCAACTGGATTCTGCATTTAAAATGGTATGCCACCCTGCTTTACACAGTTTCCCTGGACTTTGCCAGATTTAACTTTACAATTCTAGACAGTGGTGTGGGTCATAGTATGTTTGAATAGTGAATAAGAAATTCTCTCGTTTCTAATGTCACTGAGGTGTTCACTTATACAAAACCTCAGTGGCCTAGAGGTTTGTCCCACATAAAAAGTGGGACAAAAATGACCCAGTCACTGCTGCAATTTCCAAAAGAACAGATCTGATATATCCTGGAGGTATTACTGCTGGTAAGTAAGCACATGCAGAACAGTGACCACAAGGAATACTACCCACCAATTTATCACCAAATAATGTGAGCTGCTGCTGTGTATTGGAAGGTGACTAAAATAATGGGTAAAGTGAGAATCAAGTGTGGGGCCTCTGCGATATGAAAATAAACAGATGATAATTCAGATAATCATTCATTGGCCAATATATCCCAATGGTGTCGATTTGTCTAAATGTGTTAATGTTGCATCCAAGAAGTGACCAGGTGTATGGGTTGAGAGAGGTGACCAGGCGTATGGGTTGAGATTAATGTCTATCCAGATTGTTCTGAGGCAAATGAACAAGCCTTATTTAGGTTACAAGCATGATAACCCCCTACTGAAAAATCTGTTGACTAGATCCTGTTCCTGTAATGAAAACGCATGCTCAGTGGGGCAAATGCATTTAATCTGCAAAAACTGGGGCTCAAGATGTTGTGGATGATGCATCAAGAATGACTTGTTGCATGAAGCAGGGTACTGAATTGGGGAAATTTTCGGAATACTTCCATTCTAGGCACGTGATCACTCATGAATGCTCACAAAAAAATTTGATTGTAATCCCAATTTAATGCGACATGAATCCCCCACTTATTTTCATTTAAATATTGTACAAATTCTTGTACACCGGTAATGATCTGAAGAAACTGTGCGTTACCTTTAATCCTTACTCTGACCATAGATAGTAATGGTTGTAGATATTCAAATAAACCACAAAAACACTTCGAGCAAAATACACTAATTAATCCAAAAAGAATGCCCAGGCCAGGAGATTCCAAACAGTTCAAACTAAGTTTAATGGTAGGCAACACAGAAAAATAACTACATAAAACGCTGAAACACTAACGCATTTTTCGTCACTCAATACAGGACTTCATCAGATGTGGAACTGGAATGAACTTACTTCCTTGTATATTTTCAAATGAATAATTAAGTTAATTAAAACAAACTACATAATCATATTAAAATCCAAAAAAAGTATCCATTCAATATAAATCCATTAAAAACATTTAAAACTGGAAACATTCATACAGTCAGTAAAGGGTTATAATTAATAGAATATAAAATTTTGGATATCTAAATACAAGAAATGATTTAAAATGAAATAAAATACATGAACAATGTAAACACTCATCTAGTGGCGAAAAATGACTATCCCAGTTCATTAAAAAACATTTTAAAACTCATGTATACAAAAGACCCTATATCAAATATAAAATATTGTAAAATATAAAAAAAATCTATGCACTCTCCATTAAACTTATATAAAACCTTAGAACTTAGCAGCTCTCATTTTTAGTAAAAATGTAATAGAAATATAATTTAAACCAGGAGGAGATGATGCTTCTAAAGTCAGCTGCCACCATAATTCTTTAGATTTGATTTTCTCTTCCCAAAGGCCCCCTCTAAATTTCTTTCATAACTCCCTCCAATACAAAGAAAACTTAGCTTGGGAACCCTCCAAAGTACACTTATACAAAGCATTCGTTTCTTTTTTTGGTCTGGACATATAAAAAGTGTTCATAAATTCTTCTCTTGAGCTTTCGCTCAGTCTTGCCAGTATAAAGGGATTCACAAGATCCACACAAGGCAAGCTAGATTAATCCATACGATTCACAACGGAAATCTCCTTTGCTATATATTTTTTTTTATTTCTACTGGCCAAGAAAAGGTCTTCCATTGGACACCAAGTCCACATTTATATGTCCCTACCTTCTGTTTATGTTGTGTTCCCCATTCTCAAGCAAGCACTTCATAGAGTTTTTATAAACAAATTTAAAGGTCTTGGTGGGGGTAAACTTTTGAGGTCAGAGAGAATCCTGTAAATTTTTTCCATTCATTTTCAATAATTCTAATAACTTTAGAACTTGCATTAAATTCTAAAATTATAGCCTTATTAAAATCACTAGGATTGTTACCTCTCCTAAAATGGGTTTGAATTTCTTTTCTTCCTATACTAACCTCTTTCCTTACTTCACTTAACATTTCCAAAGGGTAGCTCCTAGCACTGAACATGTTAACAAGGAAATCCAATTCCAATTCAAAGTCAGTGTCTTCTGATGTCATGTCACTAGCCCTTATAAAATTGTCCTTTAACTATATTTTATGGAAAGGGTGGGCACTATTAAAGTGCAGAAATGAGTTAAAGTAGATTTCCTGAACATTTTAGAATGAAATTCTCAGTCCTTCTTATAAACCTCAATATCCATGTATTGTAGTCATGACAAATTCCAAGTAAAGTCCAAGAAAGGCAGAGTTAAGAAATTCTAAAACATTAATTAAAATTCACTTGACCAACCCAGAAGATGCAAACATCATGCAAAAACGCTTATAAGTACCAGAAATCCTTGTAAATAGAATTAAATATAGTTTTCTTCCCATTTAGCCAAGATGAGGTTGGCGTATGTGGGGGCGCAAGCAGCCCCAATCGCTACACCCTTAGTCTGATGGTAAAATTCACCTTAAAGTCAAATCCATTAAACACCAACCTCTCGTTCAATTTCATTGTCCTCAAATATTTCCTCTAAGAGCTGTAACCCTTCTACATGGGGGATGCTTAAAAAAAAATAAAAAAAAGCTACATCAATGGTGATAAAAGTAATGGCATCACTATAAATTTCTTTATTTCTCTAAGTAGGTCCCAGGAATCTCAAGATATTTTTCCTCTTAAGCCAAAGTTTGTTTTTTTTTTTTTTTTTTTTTTTTTTTTTCAATTACCATCTACGTATTTGGCTAAGGGTAGAGTCTTAGAACCTTCCGCAGGTATAATTAATCTAAGAGGGGGTTCCAACTTATTCTCGTGTGTTTTTAAGAATACCGAAAACTGAAGGAATTCTTGGCTCATCTACCATCAAATAAACACCTTTTGTTCAATGAATCCCTCCAACAAGAGGTCATTAGGGCTACATCTATTTTACTGTAGCCAATATTAATCTTATTTTTCGATAATATAGCATAGTTGAATCCTTTAATATGCCATTCATTCCCCCCCCCCATATAGTAAACAATCCATCAAAACGATACCCCCACCCTTATCCGGCTTAATCAATAATTTGCCCATCATTTCTTAATTCAAATGACACTTTCTTTTTCCATTAAATTGAAGTTCACATGTTCAAAACTTTCTCTAATTTCCCTCATGTGTTCTCTCCAAATTCTTTAATGGCGGGTGAAGCGGTGGGTTAACTACTTTTTCTTATAATTGGTGTAGGGTAAGTTATGGTCATGAGGTAAAAGCAAGCCTAAATTTATTTTCCTCAAAAACATTGACTTCTTGGCTATATCACCTTTCCTCATAGGTATGTACTTCAAGCCCTTAGATAAACTGAAATGTTCTTCTTCTAGTTTAACAGCACTAGAATAATAAATAGTAAAACCATTCACAGTAAATTTACAACCAGTGACATCCTTTGTAACTGTCGAGGTAGGGAGGGTCTCATTCAAACTCCTCATTTGATTCAATACCCCCCCCCACTGAAAATTTTGATTTTGATTAGAATTTTGATTATTCCTTCTATTTCTAATTCTCTCAGACCTGCGTAGAGATGGCTGTTCCTCAGTCATCCAAATCATCCACATTTCCCCCCATACAGGTAGTCTCCCTATCTTCTCTATTGTAGTTACCATAGTTAGTCTCCACACTGTTGGACATTAAAACTCTTATTTTTCGGTCTAGGGTTATTCTGGTATTCATTTACATCCCTATCCAGCTTTCTTAATTTTCTATTGACCAAGTCATCACATTTAGCATCAATACTATTTCAAATTTGATATTTCTCTTTCAGTATCTATAGTAAAAGTTCAGTAGTTTTTAATAAAATCATTCAAAATATGTATATCTTTATTAATTTCATCTTTCACCCTATCATTTTCTTTAATCATAATATTTAATAAATGTGGACTGGATGTTTTAACAGTTCTTTGTGACAGGTACTCCTATCACATTAGGAAATTTGTAAACATGCAAGCCTTTAGGTACAATTTCTGGATTAATGCAGCATTTTAAATAAGCATTTTCTATCTCAAGAGTTCTAAATTTGAACATTAATTTAGAAACTTGCTCAAGCTTATTGCTATAAGACTCCGTAACAGGTAAAGCTTTACTAATTATCTTTAAATTTATTGGAAAAACTGACCTGTAGCCAGTCATTTAATTCAAGTCCATTAGTACCAGCCACTCCGGCATATGTCCATGTACCTTGACCAGGTGGTAATCCAGATAATTATCCACTTGCTGGTGGGTATCTCCATCTCAAAACAGCTGGCATATTCAAAAACACCTTTTCGTTCAGACCAGCTGAAGAATTTAATCCATCCACGCCAGTCCCATTATTTCTGCCATTACACTCGCTTTGTTTTCTGGGGTTCAACTCTCCTCCTTCATTGTCCCACCCTCCTTGGGCCTTGCCTACAAACTCAATGATTGATTGGCTTAAAGGTAACATCAGCTGGGTCAAATGACCAATACATTTCCTCAATTGTCCTGCTTTTTCCCCACTGCTCATAGTAGCAGCAGCAGCTTCAGACTCTCCCTCCATGCTGCAAAAAGCACAAATAAACCACAAAAACAGCAGGCAAAATACAAACTAATAATCCAAAAAGAATGCACAGGCCAGGAGATTACAAACAGTTCAAACCAAGTTTAATGGCAGGCAACACAGAAAAATAACTCCATAAAATGCAAACAAACACTCAAGCATCGCAAGGTCAAAACAGGCTAGCAAAAGGAAAAGACCAAGGTCAATATTGACGAATAAGGGGAATGATCATGGAGGTACCTTGGGGGAAGAATCAGTCTGCCACTGATGTAGAATTGACTACCACCCAGAGTCACCCATTACCAAGAGAAGGCACAGTGGGGGTAGAAAACATCAAAGTAGGCATCATTCACCAACTTTTGGATAGGATTCTACCCTACTAAATGTTAATAATGTGCATATTTCTAGTCAGTGTTTGTCTATTATTGAAATAAACAAGGGTCTAAATTTTGTCCCTTTTTTGTCAACGAAGATGCATTTGTTAATGAATTTTGTAGAATACTAAATTTTTCAGGGACTGACCTGGCTTAAAGGTCTACTGGTTTTCACTTTCGTAAATCCAATTTAATGCCACCCATGGACAAACATGTTTTGATATTCAAAGAATGTGTTCTCAAAGATCTACATTTTAACAAAAAATGTACACAGCAACATTAAACACAATCTTACCGAACAGGCTGTGACCAAACTTAGTAATAACCAGGACTGTAATGTTACAAGCAGATAAAGTGGGGGGGTGGTTGTCATGGATTGGCCCATGTATTTAGTGGAGGCTGAACAACTATCTAATGGACAATTCTACATGCACATGCCACTGGATCCAACTTTCAAATTAAAAAAAAAAAGATAAGTTTTTAAACTGGCCCAGGAGGAAGGTATTAGTTAAAAGGTAGGGTTCCAACTTGCTGTATCTGGCCCACAAATCACAATACTTTTATTTGATGCCCAAAATGCACAAACAACCCAACCACCGGGGAGACCAATTGTATCAGGCAGGGGGTCTTTGACAAAGCCTTTATCGTCCTTTTGGCCTGAATATCTACAACCATTACTATCTATGGTCAGAGCAAGGTTTAAAGATACCAGTTTCTTCAGATTACCAATAACCAGTTGGATCCTAGTTGGATGATGTGCACATTGGACGTAAATCGCTTTATATACCAACATACCTCATTGGGCTGGTCTAGAAGCCATTCGTTTTTGGTTGGAAAAAAAGACAGACACACAGACACACAGACACACAGACACACAGACACACAGACACACAGACACACAGACACACAGACACACAGACACACAGACACACAGACACACAGACACACAGACACACAGACACACAGACACACAGACACACAGACACACAGACACACAGACACACAGACACACAGACACACAGAACTTTACTAATATTTTCTATTTCCATGGTAAAGGTTACTGGCAAGTTAAAGGGACTGCCATGGGGGCCTCTTTGTCCCCATTTATGCTGACTTGTCCATGGGGAACATTGAACAACTTACTTGATGCCAGCCACAATATATTTTTGGAAGAATTGGATATCTGGCGGCGGTACTTGGACGATTGTTGGATGATGTGGAGAGATGTGACTTATGTACAAGAATTTGTAGAATACTTAAATGAAAATAAGCAGGGGATTCACTTCACATTAAATTGGGATTACAATCAAATTACTTTTGGATGAGATAGTCATTCATGAGAGTGATCACTCTTGGAATAGAAGTATTCCTAAAATTTCCCCAATTCAGTACCCTGCTTCATGCAACAAATCATCCTCGATGCATCATCCACAACATCCCCCAAGTCCCAGTTTTTGCGGATTAAATGAATTTGCTCCACTGATCATGCATTTTCATTACAGCAAAAGGATCTAGTCAACAGGTTTCTCAGTAGGGGCTATCATGCTTATAACTGAAGGCTTGTTTGCCTCAAAACAATCTAGAGCTAATCTTTTGCAGTATCAACATACCCCTAACAATCTGGATAGACATTCATCTCAACCCATACGCCTAGTCGGATCACCTTCAGATGCCCGAAACGCCAAACCGCCGACACACAAATCACAGACACCAAAAGACCGACAAAAAATACCGACAACACAAAACACAGAATACCATTACACCAACACACTACACGTAAACACAGTACACTACATAACATATCCACTATCCCTAACCCAAACCCTAACCCTAAGGTCCGACACTACCGCACACTTACCCTACCTGCACCCTAACCCTAACTCACTTACCCACCCCTAACCCCAAGATCCGACACTACCGCAAACTCACCCTACCTGCACCCTAACCCTAACTCACTTAACCCACCCCTAAACCCACAGTCCCTCACTATCGCACACTTACCTGTCTGCTCCCTAACACTAAATCCCTCACTATCGCACACTTACCGAGTCAGTCGGGTTCTCACCTTGTCGGTCATCTGCGTTGTCGGTGTTTTCGACCCGTCGGATTCCGTGTCGGTGAAATGCGATTTCGGGCATCTGAAGGTGACCCGCCTAGTCACCTCTTTTGGATGTAACATTTAGACAAATTGACAACCATTGGGGCATATTAGCCAATGAAAAACTCTGAATTATCACCTCGATGTTTATTTTCATATCAGAGAGATCCCACACTTGATTCTCACTTTACCCATTACATTCATCACCTTCCAATACACAGCAGCAGCAGCTCACATTTGGTAATAAATTGGTGGGTAGTACTCCTTGTGGTCACTGTTCTGTTCTGCATATGCTTATGTCTCAGACTAAAGAATGTACAAGCAGTAATACCTCCAAGATGTATCAGATCCATTTTGGAAACTGCAGCAGTGACTGGGTCATATACTTAGCAACCTGTTTTTGTTCATCTTTATGTGGGACAAACCTCTAGGCCACTGAGGTTTCATATAAGTGAACACCTCAGTGACATTAGAAACAATGGAATTTCTAAATTCACTATTCAAACACACTGACCCACACCACTGCCAGATTTAACTTTACAATTATAGACAAAGTCCAGGGAAACAATATGTGTAAAGCAGGGTGGCATACCATTTTAAATAAAAAAAAAAAAAAAAAAAAAAGAATCAAGTTGGATGGTTAGGCTAGGTGCTTTGTTTAAGCTAGCCTTTATGAGCTTAGATAATTTTGGTATGAACCAATAAGAGGACTGTTTGACTGTTTCAGTATTTAAATAAATCATGATTTCTTTGTGCGTATTTAAATAAATCATTATTTCTTTGTGCGTTACAGCACTGAAGGCATTACTATTGCCAAAACCAGTTTGCCATTATTTTTGGAGTTGCCACAAAGTATTGTTTATTCTTCTAAACCTCCTTGGTGCTGGACAGTTCTTGTGTATTGAAAGTTGTTGGTATAGTCAGTGCACCTCGTCGTACTTGCATGTCTCTTGTGCTTCTTAGTTGAACTTCGAGACCATGCCAAAAATCAAAATAAAAAAATGATACAGCTTACACTAAACAAAATCACAGAAACGACCCCCAAAAATTCTGGGCAGCCTTAAATCTCCTAAATCCTGGTCAAACCACTACACCATCTCCTATCACTATAAATTCCAAACTATAGCATCACAATTTAATTCACACTTCATACTGTCCCTCAAAAAAAATCCTCACTAATACCATCTAACTCAACCTGGCCCCAGTTCCTTTTCTATCAAACCAATACAAACCAGCACCATCAAAACAAATTAGAACCAACATCTTACTGCTGACCAACTCCCAAATAAATTTCACAGACTGGCAGCTGAATCCATATCTTTCTCTCTCTCCATAACAGGTCCATATCAGAATAACTCCCTAAGCTCCAGAAAATCTCCATCATTCCTCTGCACAAAGGCCGCTCCTCTATTGAGGCTTCAAATTACTGACTAACAATACTCCCACCACTAGCCAAAAATGCATACAACTCCTTGACTACTTGGAAAGGAATAGCCTACTATCCAATACCAAACATGGCTTTGGACCCAAGCACAGTACCACAACCACTTTAATAAGTTTCAACACCATCAATGAACTCAAACAAGGGTCACCACATATCCTCCATCTGGACACCATCACACCAAAATTACTAACCTCTCCCATCCAGACTTATCTTGGTTCCAGTTATTTATCTGAATGACAAGCAGTCAGTGGGGAAAAAAAAATCTACCCCACTACCCATCTCAGTTGGAGTGCCAAAAGGCTCCATCCTTAGGTCCACTACTTTTCACCATCTTTACAAGCTTTGGACAGCCACCCATATAGCCACCATTGTACAATATGCAGATAACTATCCCTACCAGAACTCATAGGTTCATAGATTGGTACTAGGCTAACTGCCCTTGCAAGCTATTTTAAGCCTAGCCACTTATCCCCTGTGAGATTCAAACCCTGTACCTTGTTTGTAAGCCAAACACCTTAACCATTAAGCCACCCTCCCAACCCCTAGAAAGAACCCCCAAATCCTTCAGATATAGAAAACTACCAACCGATACTCAACCCTAACAAAACTAATGCTATTCTCCATTACCAAAACACAGAACCTCCTTCCCCTTTCACTATACACTCCAACAAAACCAAAATCGAACTGCTAAAACACAAACTCCTTGGGGTAACAGTAGATACATGCTTAAAATTTGATAAAACACAGCACTATCCATCAAAAAGGTCAATATAAAGCTTGGAACACTTTAGATCCAAGCCATACCTTACTAACACCAGACACTATAGCCAGGATCCACCTCCTCTCTCCACCCTTCTATACAAATCATCCATTTTTACAAACCTCTGAAAATCTGATATGAACAAATTGGAGTCGTGTTACAATAATTTAGCAAAATTTGCCACCAGTCCATCTCTGCAGATCTCACCACTGTTCTGCCCTTTGAGCTAAACTGGATCAAACTACCTATTATCCCTGAACCAACTGTTGCCCGCTCCATAGTTCAACCCAATAACTTACCCTGCACTCTTCAGGAATACAATAATGCTAGAACAGACATATTTGGACAAACTCCCAAGTCATTAAGGCTAACAAAAGCTTTGGGGATTCTCTCTCTAACCAGATATCAAAAAAATGGAATTCCATTCCCCAACACATTCAAACCACCACTAATACTTCCAATTTTAAGCTACTTCTTAGGGAAGACCTAAAAAGCTGGCTATGCTCCTGCACTTCACCAGGATGACCTTTCGATACTTACCTCTACACCTTCTAATCCACACTAAACCACTCCTAATCCACTCACTACCTTCTTTCTCTGCATTCTATTCTCCCTTTTATATTTACCACAGGTATTACTACTTTATTCTGAACTACTCCCAAAATGAACTATTTGATGAAACCGGCCCTATTAGGATACTAACGTTATAATTTACTGTAAAAATATTCTGTGGATCATATAATACCATATATAGTGACCTTTCGTGCTGATGTGTTGCTGTATTTTCATTCCACTGGGTAGTTTTCCTCATTACTTATGTAAATTCTTTATTCCTTGAACATTCCTTAAACATTACTCTGTCAACTATTGTAAGTCATTAGTCTGTTAGTCAACTATTGTAAGTTTTTATATGTGCTGTAGTGGAGCTTTTCTCCATGGGCCTCTGCTGAAAATGGGCTATTTGCCCAGTCGGACTTTCTTGGTAAACACATTTAAAATTCCTTGGCATTTGCTAATCTGGGGAAAGATCAAAGCTAGTTTTTGTGGCTCTAGTTTTGGGCAGGGGATCCCAATATTCTCTCCAGATGTTTTTAGTACCAAACACTATAGGCTTACTGTGTCACATTCTGCAAGTTTATAATACAAAGTTTGCATAATTAAGGCATTTTCTGTTTTTGGCCTGTTTTATACCAAAATAAATTTAAGCCAGAGCTGTAACGCATTGAGTGGATGATGTGGAGTGGAAGGGATGGGGTGCGTCAGTTATTTTCACATTAGAGTCTTCACACATTTCTTAATGTTTAGGGGTATTGGCTCTCAAACCAGTGTGTGCTGTGAAAACAAAGGGAGATGTCAACCCCCAAATAAAAGCCCTTCCACCAATATGCACTTTTTTCATGCAGGGCACACTTAGGAAAACATTCAGACCAGTATACTTGGGGGGGGGGGGGCAGTTTCCTCTAACTCACTACTACCCAAGCAACAGCTTTCCACTCTGCAGGTTTTCAAATCAATTTTTAAAATGGGATATACATAGGGTCTGCCACCAGTCAAGAACTTTTCCCGATAGCCAGGAAATCAAGTTATGGTGAATAATTGAAGGGTAATTTGAATCATTGAGAGAGAGTGGACACATTTCTAAAGTAGGTTTCAGAATTTTCTGTTTCACTTGGATTTCCAATCTGTATTCAAATGTGGTGGAAAAAAAACTTTGTGGCTTAAATCTGTTTCTGTGCGTGTTGGTGGGTTGAAGTGTGTGTAAATGTACACAAGTTGGCCATGAATTATTCCCCTTTGCATCCCTGTCAAACATCAGCACTACACACAATAAGTAATGATTTTTGCCTTTCTGGACAGGACATGTTGGAAAGGAACACACCTTTGGTGGAGTGGATTGTATTGCCGTGACATTAGTGCAGCGGGTGGTGTTACCATGTCTTAGCTCATGTCTTCCTTGATTGAGCTCTCGACTGTGGCTCCATCTGTGGAGTCTGCATGTCCTTATATCTGTGCAAGTTTTATTCAGGTACTCCGTTTTTCAAAACCCAGAGACATGCCATAGGGGAACAGATATTTACATTTGTGTGGAAAGCAGTCTCTCCCTCCCCCCCACTCCCTCCCCCTCCCTCAGTCAGTCTAAAATATTGGGTTGTGCATATATAAATCTCCTGAGTAGTGGAAAAAATAAAGCATAAAATGCTTCACACAGGGCATCTAGAACCTCAGAGCTTATGGGGGCCATCATTCCAGACTATACAAGTGGCTTAGGAGGGATGTTGCATATGTACAGCTGACGGCAACAGGTAGAAATTTATTATGCTTTATTTTTTTTTACAGTCATCCTCATTTGACTTGAGAGGTACAACGATGACATTTGCCATCTGGAGTGAAGGCTGAGGAGTCTTTCTGTGAAGACATATGGCAAATTGTGACTAGATTTGTCCTTTCACTCAATTTGGCACCACAGGGGTACAAACTTTTTTTTGGGGTGGGGAGAAGGCAGTTATCCCAGATGTAATTTATATGCTCTCAAGCTCTATTCGCAGGTTTAACATTTAATACTCTGCATAGGAATCCATATCTGGTACTTCTGGGTGTGGCTACACTAAGGCAAAAGGTTGTGTTTTCATTATGAAATATACAGAGCCAAGTACATTTTTTTTGGTTTTAGAGTTTGTACTGTTAATTGTTGCTTATAGTTTTTCAGATCTCTGCTGAAAGTGTTTTCCCCACCTCCCACTATTTTCTGCTGCCTTCAGTTGGTATAACTTTTTTTTTTTACAGCTTGTGTTATCTAACTCTAGGATCACTTGCATAAAATTAGACCCATTAGTAACATCCTGCATTTCAATGCTGGAACCTGTGCTCTAAGAGACTGCTTTTAAATCTGGAAATATACAGATCCAAGTATATTGTTTTGGTTTTAAGAGTTTGTACCGTTAATTGTTGCTTAGTTTTTCAGATCTCTGCTGAAAATGTTGTCCCACCCACCCTCCCTATTTCTGGATTGTAGCTTAAATTTGGTGGCTTTTGTAGTTGCCCGCACCACTGTAGATTTGATCTGGGACAATCTTTCCAGTCCCATCTCTTTACCACATTCTACCTAATAAACTCTGTCTGCACTTGCTTTTAGTCCTTTTTAAATTTAAATTGCATTTTTTTAAACTGTTTTGTCTAATATTGCTACATACTCAGGTGTGCTAGCTTGCACTGCATGGGAATTGTTTTACTGCTGTTTTTGCTACTTTTCTGTATATAAAAAAAAAAACAAAAAAAAAAAAAAAAACTAAGCCAGTTTCCTGCCTTTCCTGTAACTAGTGTAGTCCAGATACAGATTTGCTGTATCCAGGACTGTATGTAAGCGTCTGACCCCCCAAGCCTTTCTGTGTTGGAGGGAAGCCTTCTAGTTTATCAGTGGGAGTGGTAAGCACTAGGCAACCTGTCTACCACATGAGTGGTTCTGGCCCAGAAATTGTAGTTATTGGACATTTGAGCAATCTTTTCCATCTCTCTCAACTTTGATTTGAAAGCCTGAATTTGCACTTGTTAACTCATCTAGACTAGTGCATATACAGATTCTTAGGTTTAGCACATACATTTGCTTATTCGTGCTCAGCACTTAAAAGAACTTTTAAGCACTAAATAAGCTACTAATTACTATAGCACTCAATCTTCCTCATTACCTAGAGGAAAACAGTTTTTGTGCTCACTTTCCTTACTATCTAGAGGAAAATTAAAAAGGGATGTCCAAGGGTCAGCTCCCTGTGTTCTCCTGTCTATCTGATGAATCTGGGCATCTTGAAGCAATGTAGAAATTGCCTCATGTACACAGACAACCCTCTCCTCCTACCACCCAACACTACAACCTGTGAGAGATGCACTTATCTAGCCAAAATGTAGGTAAAGCTCTCTCCAACAAAGACTGAACTTGGCAATCAAGAGAAGGTAAACAATTGCACCACACCACACTCACCACAGTCTCACTAAATCTACACCAAACTCCACACATAATCTACACCAAACTCCACACATAGTAACAAAAACATTCGGAAGCTCTCAATCTAAGCAACAGAGACCTCCAAAGCAGAAATGCAAGCAACCTCCATCCCCCAACACAACCCAAATGACACAGCCCACAGACTCAGTGTGCCATTCAACCACAGCCAATAAGGCAAAACATACCCACCCCACTAGTCATAGGGGACTGCACACTGATGTCCCACTCACCAGGATAAACAAGAAGGTTATGGTCAGCTGCCTGTCAGGTGCCAGGATCTGCAATATAATCCATGCACTCCGGTCACTCCACAAGTACAAATAAAACTCTCATTGTCCATGTTGGTGTGAATGACCAGAGACGTACCTCCCTGGACTACATGGAGACATGGAAGAGCTCTCCGATCTTTTAGCCCAGGCAGGTATGATTCTAGCCCAGAGTAGCATTCTGCTATCACCCAGAATGATACAAGGACAAAATGGAATTCAACAATTGGCTAAGCTTCTGGTGTCATTCTAAGGGGATCCAGTATCTGTCTGCTTGGGATGACATGGTAGACAGACCACAATGCTTTTCCAGAGATGGCCTGCATTCATTGCCCCTGGGATTCCGGATAATGACCAAGGCTCTTGCTGCCCCTATAGTGCCTTTTTTAGGCAAGGTTCAAGTGACATTCACCATCTTAACAGGAACAGGCAAGCAAAAACTGAGGGTAATGCTACTCAATGGTAGAAGTCTAAATCTCAAAATGCACTCACTCGAGGCACTCTAACATGGATATCTGTGCAGTGACTTAGACCTGGTTCAAGGCTCCAGACAGCACCCCTGCACTACCAGGCTACAACTCATACCACACTTTTCGGCCATGTAACCTGGACCGAAACACCAAAAGCGGAGGTGTCCATATTCATTAAGGATATTCACACCTCCTCAGCATAAATGCATCCAAGGTTATCCAAGTGCAACTAACTCAGGGCAAAAGCGCAATCCAAATTGTAGCTTGCTACAGATCCCCCACCATGCCCCAGGATTCCCACTCCTCTTTTCTTAATGTACTGGAAAATATTAGGGTTCAACCAAACACCCTAATAATGGGCGACTTCAGCTACCCCACCATTAACTGGGAAAACTACTCCTGTACCATCTCCTTAGCTCAACGCTTTCTGGAATTCATAAACTCCAATGCCCTGGATAAACTTATCCACACCCCCACCAGGGGGGCAACAATATCTTAGACCTGGTCACTACCAACACGAGTGACCGGCGTTCCACACTTGAAGTCAACTCCTCGTTGGTCCGATCAGACCACAAGCTAATCACCCTAGATATCCACATCCCACTCCCATTAAGGCAACCACGGTAAAAAATTTCTCCAAAGCCAACTTCATGCTTCTTAAGACAGAAGTGGTGAACTTTATGACACCCATGCAGATGGACAATACAGTTACAACTGCTGAATCCTACACAAATGCACTCTGTAAACACTTGAGTGCATGGATCATGCTATCCCAAACAGAACCAAGACGCTATCCTCCAAAAAAAGGAAGCCAATCTGGTGGTCCCCTGCCATAAACAAACTGTACAACAGAAGGAAGAAACTGTTGCAAAAGAGTAAAATCCCATGAGTGGAGGAACTCCCTGGTCAGCTTCAGTAAGAAGAGATCCCTTATAAGATCCTCCAAAGCTGGCTACAAAAACAAAACAAAACAAAACAAAACAATCGCCACTAATTCTAAGGACAACCACAACACATTCTATAGCTATGTCAAGAATCTCAATGGCAACACCCAGATCTGCTCTGAGTTACAGCACAATGGCACAAAAATTACAGAACCAACTGATATTGCCAACATCCTGACAGAAGGATCAGTGCCTACCCACCCACCCCTAAAGGGCCCATATCTATACAGGAAGAATGCAGAGTCCCTGTAATCACAACTACGCAGGTAAAAGCTGCACTCTCTAAAGCCAAAAACACAGCATCCATGGGTCTGGACAACATCCCAGGCTGCGTTTTACACGAACTTCAGAATGAAGTGGCTCCCCACCCAAGCACCATATTCAATAGCCTTACATCAGGCTTTGTGCCCACTGAATGGTGCACAGCAACAGTTATTCCACTCCACAGAGGGAGCCACCACTGATCCTGGGAACTATTGCCCTATTAGCCTGATGAGCCTGGTCTGCAAGGCCATGGAACGTATCATGAACTCAGACATTGGTAACCTCCAAACTCTGGATCCCACCCAGTTCGGGTTTGTGAAAGGCAGATCATGCCTCCTGATCAACTTCGAGGCAGTTCACCAAAGCCGTAGATGAGAGTAAGGTGGTTCACACAGCCTATCTTGACCTCGCCAAGGCTTAACACCATCCCCCATTCTGGAATTATACTCACTAAGCTAGGTACAAATCCCCAAGTCACAAGATGGGTTTGCCAACTGGCTCACTGACAGAACCCACACTGTAGAACCCACACTGTAAAAGTTGCAGACTCCAAATCTGACCTCAAAGCAGTGACAAGTGGCGTACCACAGGGTTCTGTCCTGGGGCCTCATGTTTGTATCTACTTCTCTGAAGTACAGGTCAACACAGAAGGCCTCTGGATAACTAAGTTCACAGATGACTGCAAACTAGGAGCCATAGTCCCTAAATTATGTGGACATCCTACAGAAGGACCTCGCTGAGACAGATGCCTGATGTCAGAGCCATGGCCTCAAGCTCAATGCCAAAAAGTGCAATGTCATCCCCTTTGGTAAAAACTCTGTACCCATGAGCTACCACATAGGCAGCAATCTACTTAACACCAAATGTGTGATAAGAGACCTTGGGACCCTGGTGGACAGTAGCCTCTCCTTTGATTAGTCACATTGCCACAGTAGTCAGGAAGTCCTATGTGGCACACCATCATAAAAAGGTTCTCATCCAGGGGGGAAAAAAAAAAAAAAAAAAGGTAATTGTTCCCCTCTACTCAACACTCATTAGACCCATTATAATGTACATGCCTCTTTTGGAATGTACCTCAAGACATCTGCAGCAGCTGGAAAGGCCACAGAAGTACCTCACAAAGAGGATTACTGGCCTCAAACAAATGCCCTACAGTCTCAAAAATCTCCAGCTTTACTCCATAGCATATCACAGACTCTGAGGTGATCTCTGCCTAACATAAAGCTGTGTCAAACCCAGAGCTGTTGGTGCTCCTTGGAGAGCCCAGGTCATGGCTAAAAAGGGCCCAACAGCAAGCCCACCAACCCAGTGATCAAAACTGGTCATTACATTCAGGGGAAAGAATGAAGTGGCGATGTATACCCAATGACAGGTGGTGGTAGGGTTACTGGGCCTTCATGACAGGTTACTGTACATTTCAATCCAGACTAATATTTTAAGGGAACTCAAAAATGTTAAGACACATTCTGTCGAAGCTAGAAGAATTCCATCATGCTTAAACTTCAACACAATGCATATTTTGAGAATACAAAGTTACGTTTGTACCTGTAAATTTTAAACACAGGAAAATGCATGAAAAGATGCGTTTGTTTGGTCTGTGGTAGTTTCATTTTACAGGGATATTTCCTGGAGACTGCTAATCTCCAGAAAGCCTAATAACCGCTTTATAAGGGGACAACTTGGAATCCGTGCTTATATTCTGGTTCTGTTGAGGAGCACAGTGCACAGATTCCTGACAGTTTCTGGTTGGAGAGCGAGCATCTGTTCTTAATGTTCCTGATAGAGATCTTTAATAGCAAATCAGACCAACTAGGAAAAGGCTACAAGCCTACAGACCCTTGCATCATCTGGGACAAGACTGTGGATCACGGTGGCCTGCTTCTCACATTGGGATTGGTGCTCAAATTTTGCTTCTGGTGAGAGAAGTAAAGGAGCATTGCATCCCAGTGTGAAGATGTGGTGAGACCAGCATTAGTAGTAACCAGTCAGACATTCATGCGACTACCCTCATCATTCTTGACAAGTTAATTCTTTTTTTTTGTTAGTACTGTTTGATTTGCTTCCAACTTCAGAATATCCACCTAAATACTTCATACTTAAATTTCAGGATCTATGTATTATTTTCTCCTCAAGTTTGTCAGTGCTCTGTATAGACAGACACAGAGTGACATTTTTCCTATAAAGCACAATTGAAATTTCTGCAATACCTAGTTGCATAAAGGACAACTAGTTTGCAGTGACCAGCACTGTCCCCATAGTTACAAGCTGGATACTCTTGACAGTGAGATATTCTCACTCCAGCTGTCTAATCAATAAAAAAGATCTGTTGCCATGGATATGATCTTTCCTACAGTCTCAGTTACTGACTTGGTGGATATGGGCATCCTGAGACAATGCAGAAATTGCCCCATGTTTACCGACTACCAGTTCATTCTCAAACTGATGAGGTTTGTGAGATGCATTTACACAATGTCACTGGAGGGCAAAACTCTCATAATAGTACTTCTAATGTCAATAAG
Source organism: Protopterus annectens (assembly GCF_019279795.1). NCBI lineage: Eukaryota > Metazoa > Chordata > Ceratodontiformes > Protopteridae > Protopterus > Protopterus annectens. The sequence continues at coordinate 1,120,318,443 of NC_056733.1, read as the reverse complement.
GTTGTTTAGTAGTGCAAGGTTGCACCCATCAGAATTTAAAGAACACACAGACCCACACATGCTGAGGCACTTAAATGTAACCCAAATCACAAACATCCTAGATGAAGTACACAATACCCTCAGCAGCCCCAAATGCACTCAAAATCACCCACATCACAGAGCTACATCTCGTGGAGCATCTAAGCCCATAAGGCAAGCCACCACACAATCCAACATTCTAGTCATTGAAGACTACATCGTGAGGTACACTGATGTCCCTCTCACCAGGGAGAGGGAGGAGAAAGTCACGGTCAGTTGCTTACCAGGGGCTAGGATCCACCACAAGGTCATTGGATCACAATTACCAATATGACTCAGTCATAGTCCATGTGGGAGTAAATGGCCAGAGACTACCTTCCTAGACTATATGAAGAGAGATCATGGAGCCCTCAGAATATGCATCTCAGGCTGGTATGAGCCTAGAATTTAGTAGCATTTTACCCTTTCCAATGATGACACAATATGAACAAAAGATGACCAATTGGATTAGTTTCTGGTGTCATTCTAAGGGGATGCAATATTTGTCAGCATGGAAGGTTAACAGGGCATACTGCCCTGCCAGGGATAGTCTGCACCTCTCCCCTCTAGGCTTTTGAATATTAGCCAAGCATAGCCTTTTTTAGGCAATGCCAAACTGGAAGTACTTCTGACATAGTAAATCAAAACCATGAAAATCTAAAGGTATTACTGCTCAGTGCTAGGAGTCTAAAAAACTCCACCCACTAGAAGCTGTCTTTACCCTAGAGAATGCAGACATTTGTGCAGTCAGAGACCAGGTTTAAAGCCACAGAGAGCACACCAGCAGTGCTAGGTTATAATGCCTTCCACACACTTAGGCCAGCTACTTTACAGGCAGGGACTAAAGGAGGCGGTGTCTATTTACATCAGAGATAAATGTACTTCAAGGCTGGTCAAACAGGACAATGCACTTGAGCTGTTCATGTTCAACTCACAATAGGCAAAATCCAATACCACCTTGCAAGTTATAGGTCCCTCTCTGACCCATGAAACTCATACCATGTATTTAAACTTATTAGAAACACTAACCATCCAACCCAATACCATATTCATGGGTGAATAAATTACCCCACTATTAACTAGGGATCCTATAGGATGCCAAACATATGCACAGATTCCTGAATTTTGTAAACACAAACTCCCTGGACCAGATAGTCAATACACCAACCAAGGGTGCAATCATACTGGATCTGGTCCTCACCAATATGGGAGAGTGCTGCAAACCCCCTACTGTAAAGCCTTCCCTGTTAAGGTCAGACCACAAAATGGTCTCATTTGAAGTAAGGAAACTTGGACCCCCAGCTAAATCTGGACTATTCAGAACTGTTCTAAAGCTAACCTCCTGCTATTAAGGGAGAACCTGGCAAAATTTCAAGCCCCCATAAACCCTGAGAACACTGCTGCCTATGCCAAACTGTTCAGAGACCCTGTTATCAGGGGCTAGGATCCACCACATTACATAGAGGCAGCTGTACCCACCAGGAAGTATAGAACTAAAACAATCCACTCTGGTGGAATCAAAAAAATAAATAAAAATAGGATGTATAACAGGAGGAAGAAAATCATGGCAAAAATTAGGAGGTGCAGCACCCAGCACAATAAAAGCACTCAAGCAACTGAGGACAAATTCTACCAAAGCCATATTTGAGGTACATTTGGCCTCCCAGGCAAAGGACATCCAAAACACATTCTTTAGCTATGTCTGCAACCTCAAAGGCAGTACACAATTGTGTGCAGAGCGCATTGTAAATGGAGCCACCTATACTGAGCCAGACGACACAGAAAATCTCCTGGCTGATTAATTCAGCTCCAACTTTACCCCTCCTCCCCCTCAGCTCCAACTTTACCCCTCCTCCCCCTCAGCTCCAACTTTACCCCTCCTCCCCCTCAAACTTCCCTTATCAAATACAACTCACCCTATCACTAGGGAACAGGTCCTTAATGCTCTCTCCAAGACCAACATCACCACATTAATGGGCCCAGACAATATCCCAGAATGCCTTCTAAATGGCATGAAATGTGACTTATCAGGGCTTCTGGAATTACTATTCAACTGTAGCCTCCAAAGGTTTCCTGCTTCTAATTGGAGAAAGTAAACAGCCATCCCTCTGCATAAAGGTGGGCCATCTACAGACCCTAGAAACTACAGGCCCCCCAAGTCTCACTACTCTATGTAAACCCATGGAAGTCAATACAGCTATAGTAAACCTCCAGACACTGGATCCAACCCAGTTTGGTTTGGTCAAGGGCAGATCATCTCAATAAATAATGAACGAACACCAACCAAATAAAAATCTGGACGCCGACACTGAAGAATCACTGCTCGTCCTGGTGATGAAATATGTTAGTTTATTGTCACTCCACACGATACAAAAGACAGGGTTTAGCGCTTTCAACTGTTGTACACAGTCTTCATCAGAACAACATACTGCTAGTAGTCTACTGCTTAAATACTCTACTTTTTTGAACTTAATTGAATAATTGCTCTAGTTGCCGCCAAAAACTTTAAAGACATACTAGTCACAATAGTTGATCAAGGATATCTACAATTTACCCTTTACTATGTATAGGTAACAGATACATTGACTACTAATACAAAATAACATAGGTTGTAAATTACCTACTCTAATACATCCTGCCGTTTATCATAGATCTCATAATATACATACTATTTAATAAAATAATCACCCTACTATATTTAATATACAAGTCCATCTAAAACTATCAAACTATTGCATGTATATATATATATTGAATACTAAAATACTATTGTAAAAATCATAAAATAAAAGTTGATATTAAAATATCATATACAGTTACTAAACATAAAAGCAAAATGTTTCACTACCACCTTATACATATCCACAACATGCATATCTTCAGAATTGTTTAGTTGCATGTGATCAAATATACTAATAACAGAGTCACATCATCTTGTCTAAAATCCATTATGTAAATGTGCATAACTACATCTACGCATCCCTTAATACGTAGTGATTGTTTATTGTACACAAAATACAACATACCTGATGCAAGATACATAATGTCAGGTGCTGTAGATGTATCAAAACTATTCCTTTTCAAACTCACTTATAATAAGGCTAAAAATGGTTTTATACTGACAAAATCATTAAGACCAGGTTTGTGGGTGGAATCTGTCAGGATCTGCCATCTACTTTCTCTTGCTGCCAACTCCATTTTCCAATTCCCTCCAAGTGGTGTAATGAAAACCTGATCAATGATAGCAAATGTAAAACCATGTTCTGTCCCTTGCTCCATAATGTGCCTATATAATGCATTCTTACTATCACTTTTCTGTATCCGGTATAGGTGTTCATATACACGCTTCAATTGTCTTTCCGTTTTACCGATATAGTGGGCATTGCACTGTGTGCAATTGGCTATATACACTACCCCTTTTGAACAGCAATTCCCGGTTTTACATCTAATAAACGTTCGATTGATATCATCTAACCTGATGGTGTTGGCTGTGTTAATATATTTGCATTGTTTGCACCTTCCACATTTTTTGGTTCCCTTATGTGTATCTACTTCATCCTTTCTATGGCTAGCCCTCTCCAACAGTCATTTAATATTGGGCGCCGTTTTATATACACATTTAGGTAATTTATCCCATCTTTTTTCTTTGTCCATGGAGACTAATATTGCCCAATGTTTCTCTAAAATTTCTTTGACCAAATGTGTGTAAGGTGTATATGTAAGTACGCACACTCTTCCCTGGATTTCGTTTGGTCCTTCTGTTTTGTCATTCATTCTATAACATCCTAATAATGGTGGATATCTTTGTCCCCATTGACCTTCTACATATTTGATAACTTCATTAACCATTTTCTTTGGATAGGCACGATCTAAAAATAATTCTCTAATATAGTTAAGTTCTGCCACCATTATGGTCCTTGTGGAGGACATCCTGGCTGCCCGAATACATTGTCCTTTCACTATTTCTGAACACATGTGGAGGGTGGCTACTACTGAAATGTATGTAGTCATTCGAGAATGTGGGCTTACGGTATAACTTGGAAATAAAACCCACATCATCATGACTAATTAATACATCCAAAAATGCTATTTCAGTGTTACTGTAACTATGTGTGAATTTTAAAAAGCTAGTAGTATTGTTTATGTATATCATAAATTCCTCAATTTTTTCCACTGGACCATTCCACAAGATAAAAATATCATCCAGGTACCTTGCATAGTAAGAGATGTTAGAAAAAAATGTGCTGTTAAATACATGTTCCAACTCCCATTCGAGCATGACCAAATTTGCAAAAATGGGAGCACACGCTGCTCCCATGGCCACACCCTTAATCTGTTTAAAAAATTCACCCTGGAATGCTATATAGTTATGGTCCAGTACAAGCCCCATCATATCACAAATTAAAGAAATCTTATTCCATGTGAGACCTGAGTGTTTCCTTAAGCTGTTAGCAAAAAATTCCAGGCCCTCATCTTTAGGTATGCTGGAAAATAAATCCTGGACGTCTATGGTAAGATAAATTGTATCTGAATGCCATTTGTCTCTGGTTAAAATCACCCAAAAATCTCCAGGAGTCTTTCATGATATGAGGGATGGATTTATAAACATTTGAGCCATCCGTCTAGGAGTTTCCCTATGTTAAAGGTTTTAGAACGAGAGCCTGAAACTATGGGGCGAAATGGGGGATTCTTCAAACACTTATGTATTTTTGGTATACCCACCATCTTGGCCAGAACTGGATAATCGACCTTAAGAAAAGAATAGGTATCATTACATATCCTGTTATCAAATATTCTTCTATAACCAAATCTATTCTTTTATACCCAATGTTGATTTGGTTAATAGAGATGTTCTCAATTTCCTGATTCGTAAAAAATACTGTGTAAAGCCTCATTATATTCTCTAGTGTAGTATATTACTGCTCCACCGCCCTTGTCGGGCTTCATGATTCTAATGTCATTCATACCCATCAGTGCAGATAATGCTTCTCTCTCCAATGCTGGGAGATTATCTGTAAGGTTATTTTTTGTTCTCTTTACATTTTTATACATCCAGTATATATCATTGCATACCAGTTTCTCATAATTCAACACTTGCTGGTTATTATCAGGAATGAAGGTACTTTTCTTCCTACAGGCCCCCAAGTCTCACTACTCTATGTAAACCCATGGAAGTCAATACAGCTATAGTAAACCTCCAGACACTGGATCCAACCCAGTTTGGTTTGGTCAAGGGCAGATCATACCTACTTAACCTGGTGGACTTTAAGGTCACCAAAGCAATGGAGGGAAAAATTGTTTCCACTGCCTACCTTGACCTGGCCACTTTGACATTGTTGACTAACTCAAGAGGTTATGTACAAACCTGTATGTCACCCAGTGGATAGCCATCTGGCTCACAGACAGGACCCATGAAGTTAGAATTGTGGAGTCCACTTCTACAAAGAGGCCAGTTACAAGTGAAGTCCTTCAGGATTCAGTCCCTGGACCACTCCTTTTTGGCATTTAATTATCAGAAGTCAAGGCCAAAGTCAGTGGTCTCTGGCTGATAATTTGCAGAGGATTGCAAATTAGGAAAGGTCATTGACTCTCACACTGATAAGTGTTGTCCAGGAAGGGCTGACACAAACTAGTGTCAGAGCCATGGACTAAAACTAAATGCCAAGAAATGCATAATAGTATCCTTTGGGAAGTCCTCCATCCCTGGTAACTATCATACTGACAATGCATCCCTTAGAGTGGACCCAGTAGTCAGGGACTTGGGAACAGATAGTAATCTAGCCTTTTACCATTGTGGGTCTACAGTGATGTTGTCCATATTGCACAACTTCGAAACAAAGGTATGGCATCCAAGTCCAAGAAAGTCATTGGTCTAATTAATGCTGAATTCAGTGAAACAATCATTGATGTACAATGCCCTCCGATATGTACCTAACCAGGCATAACGTCCAGAGATTTCTCACTAAAAGAATACAGGGCATAATTAAAAATGTCCTACGCAGACTGCCTCAAGGCCCCATCCTTGTATGGTCCCCTACAGGCTTTTGAGAGGAGATCTATGCCTGGCATGCAGTGCATTGTCAGTCCCCACTTTAATGTACCTCCTGCATATCCATAAAACAAACAGCACCAGAATAACTCATTCTAAAGACAAACCTTGCCTGTAATATAAATGGGTCCTGCTGGAGAGATAAGCATGTATTTCAGAGACTACCAGGTCCGTTGAACAGGCTCCCCATCCACAAGAAGCAGAATTCCTCCCTAACCCAATTCATGAGGGACACCGGTGGAACCCCTGGGACAAATTTGTGGTTTCCCCACGCACAAGGTTGCACTTGAGGGGGGGGGGGTCAGTGAGGTGCTCTTTTTGACATGTATGGGAAGTCTATTCCAGAGATGGGGCAGCCTCTGGGAGAGTAACCAGTCTCTCCAGCAGGTTTTGTTGATGTCCCATATTAGATTCAGGCCTTTCAAATGGGTAATTCATTAGGAGTTAGACTTATGGATATGGAGCATCTCTAGAAGCGCAGGGTCCGAGATTGCCTTGTAGGTGAGACACGGATCACTCTAGCAATCTATGCAATACTGAATAGAGTAATAGTGATTTGAGCCTGTCCACATAGGACAGGGGTTGGAGGCCATGGATTTTGAGATATTTCAGTGGCCTTTCCCAGTTGGTGCAGATGTTTGGAGAGATGCATACTAAGTAGGGCGTTATGCTCCATTATTGGTCTAATGAGGGAGATTATAAAGAAGTAATTTTTTCTGGATGCAGTCCCTTTACTTATGAGATGAAGGCTTTTCTAACCACTGCCGCTATATGATCGAATGAGGTTATCAACCTGATGCCCAGGTCTCTCACCACAGGTTGTGTGCTTAGGGGGTTGCAGTTGATGCGGTAATCAATAGGGGGTTGTGTTTTTGCCAAATGGTATGATAAATTTTTTGCATTTAGCTTGAAGCCATGACTTTGGCACCAGTCATTAGATGCTGTGAGACCCTCTTACAGTAGGATTTGGGGAGTCATTGACGGCACCAACTTACAGTTGTCCATAAACTTTGTCAGCCACAGGCTTTTTGTCTTTGGCATCTACTTCTCAGAGGTCCAGGCAAACAGTAGGGGTCCCAGGACAGAACCCTGGGAACTCCACTAGTGATAGGTCTGCTATCAGAGGTGGAGGCACTTATTTTGACTGAAGGTCCTGTTGGGTGAGCCAGTTGGCCACCCACCTGATGAAATTGGAATTTACACAAAGTTGTGTTAGCTTTTCAATGATACCAGAGTGGGGGTTGTGTCAAAGGCCTTGGCAAAGTCAAAATAAGCTGTATGCACAGACTTTCCCTCATTCAGGGCCGTCAACCAGGTTCAACAGGCAAGATCTCCCCTTCCCAAATCTGAACTGGGTGGGGTTAAATGCTTGGAGATTGCCTATGTCCTTGTTTATGAGATCCATAATACACATGGCTCCTTGTTTGAGATCCATAATACATATGGCTTTACAGACAAAACTTGTCAATGGGGTGATAAGTTTCCAGGGTCAGTAGTGGCACCAGCTCTGTGCAAGGGGATGAAAATGGCAGCTCTCCATCCTTGCTGGAATGAAGCCTGTACTTGGGCTGTGATTGAATAGGGTGCCCAATGGCAAAGCCAGTTCTTAATGAAGATTGTGCAGAATACAGCCTGGGATACTATCAGGTCCCATGGAAGCAGTGTTCTTTGCCTTGGATAGGGCCTTTAGCACTTGATTTATGGAGATGTGAGGTGTGGGACAAGTATCAGGGATGTCTAATTTGGAACAAACCAGGGCTTTGCCATGGAGGTTCCTGATGTAACTGAAGGTTTTGTGGTTTCCCTTTGTTTAGGAGGCTAGTTTCAATTCATGATTGGCTTTGGAGGTTTACACTAGTGATCTAATTTGCTTGTTGAGACTAAGTAGAGAGTTTTTCCATTTGGGAATTTGTTCCTTTTTACCCTCTGACAACATTTTCTTCCTTTTGTTATAAGGCCTGTTGATAGAGGATGTCCACCAAAAAGGCTTTCATTTCCTTGAGGAGCAGATTTTAATTCTATTGGGTATGGCAGAGTCCATGCAGTTGTATAGGTGCTTGTATACTGCATTGGCAATCCTCTGAGGTGGGCAGTGGTGAAGCTACAAATACCCTCCCTTAGGAGGTTGTAGTCAACTTTTATGTTTTTAGCTAGATTATGGTTTGGGAGGGGGTTGGGGAGATGGAAATTTTGACTGAGACAGTCCGATGATCTGATCTCACTAGGGAAGAACATGCTGTGGGAGTGGTGCAGCAGTTACCTATGTTGGGGAGAACAAAGTCCAGAATGTTATCTCCACTTGTGGGGGGATGAGACAAGTTTAGTGCGTTAAAATTGATGAAGTTAAGGAATCATTGAGCAAGTGCATTAGTGCAGAAATAATTCAGTTGCAGTCACCAAGGATCAGTGTTGTTGGGGGGTATCCTAATGGAGTTAAGTAGATCCAGGTAAGATGAATGGGTGTCCTGAGTCATGGAGGGGGTCTATAGCTGGCTATAACTTGCATGGGTGTGTCTTGTCAACTGTCAGTTGCACCTGGAGTAGTTCCAGTGCATCATACTGGCAAACCAGTCTGGAGGTTTGCATCTTTATTCCTGACCTCATTTTGGGGTCAGAATGTGTGGAATAAGATATAGCATGGTAAGGTAGGTGCTCTCTGCAGCAGGTTTCCATGACTGCACAGACATCGGCATCTTCCAGTGAAAGGAGAGCCTCCAGTGAGTGCATTTTCAGGTTAGGTAGTAGGCAAATGAGGGATGAAGGAATATATTACAGGAACTACAGGTTTACAGCCTTACCCTTTTGCACAAACAGTCAGACTTTGTAGAAAGTTAGTCACAATGTTTGTCTGGTTTCTGTGGGTGGGGCTGCAAACTTACTGGTATGGATGCCATAATACAAAGCTTGTTTCAATGGCTGTCATTGCATCACAGAGATGCAGGCTGTCTAGGGAAATGTTAGCATTCTGGAATTCAAAACAGTGTAAAAAACTTGTGGAAAATTTCCAGTCCATATATTTCTAGTTAATCACTGTATATTAATCAGACAAGAGTAGTAGAAGTAGCAAACTTAAATTCGTCTCAAGTTAAAACAAAAAATAGAAAATATATAATTGTACATCATTGCTTAGTATTCGAAAGTAATCCAAGCAAGGCAGGCAGTCTTTCCAGTCAAAAATCCGACAGACTTAATAAAGGATTTTTGACTGGAAACAGACTGCCTGCCTTGCTTGGATTACTTTCAAATACTTAGTAATGCTGTACAATTATATATTTTCTATTTTTTGTTTTAACTTGAGACAAATTTAAGTTTGCTACTTCTACTAGTCTTGTCTGATCTGATTAATATACAGTGATTAACTAGAAATATATGGACTGGAAATATAATCTCTGTATATTAATCAGATCAGACAATAGTAGTAGAAGTAGCAAACTTAAATTAGTCTCAAGTTAAAACAAAAAATAGAAAATATATAATTGTACAGCATTACTACGTATTCGAAAGTAATCAAGCAAGGCAGGCAATTGTTTCCAGTCAAAAATCCTTTAGTCCGTCAAAAATCCTTTATTAAGTCTGTCTTAATTAAGTTTGTCTGTGTACTTAAAGGATTTTCGACTGGAAACAGACTGCCTGCCTTGCTTGTATTACTTTCGAATACTTAAATTACTTAGTAACGCTATACAATTATATATTTTCTATTTTTTTTTTTGTTTTGTCTTGACTTAAGACGAGTTTAAGTTCGCTACTTCTACTACTATTGTCTGATCTGATCAATATACAGTGATTAGAAATATATAGACTGGAAATCTTCCACACAGACGTTTTACACGGTTTTGTTTTTGGACCCACTACACTTTAGTGGGTTGTTTTGAGACTTCGGGGATACCACAGAGATTACTTGCATTCTGAATTCAAAGACAATGGGCATTATATGTTTTAATATACACATCTGGCAAATAGAGGAGTGAAAGTAAAAGGAAAGTTATTAACATAAATATAAAATAGCCATTTAGTGTGTGCCTCATGTTGAATTTGTGCGACAATGTTTTCCCTAATGTACTTTTTATATCAAAAGACAGATGCAGATGATTGTGTTGTATCCAACAGAATGCATTCTCAGGCCAGTTAAGGGAGGTTGTACACTGTGCGGAGAGGCCTATTCACCAGTTGCTAGGCTGAAGCAATTTGCCACAATAATATAAAACCTCTTGCTGTGTAGGCCACCTTAGTATAGGCTATTAAAATATTGCACCAAAACTAAATTTTGAAATTAGAAATATTTACAGCATTGCGTACTTAATTCAGTTTTTCAGATCTTAAAAGTCACCATTTTAAAATTATAGTATTTACAATTGAAAATTATTAGAAGAAAGATAAATTTTCCTTCACTCCAACTAGTTGCTTAGTTCCTACTTTCCATTAAATCTCACTCCTGAGCATTTTGCATGTACTGTTTCCACATGTTCCATTTCTATGAAGCTTGCTCCCTTTCATTTTTACCTCTTATCTCTTACAAGATCTAGAACTAAAGTATTAGGAATTTAGAACTAAAGTATTAGGAATTGAAAGATTGTCATTCTGTTTTCTAGTAATTGCTTTCTTTTTTTGCAAAAACGTAGCAAATATTAAACTTAAGGCCTTACTAAAGTTTAGGCAATTTAGATCCTATAATCTCAGTTCAAATAATCCATTTGTTACAAGCATTTGTCCCTCAGGCATTTCCCTCAAGAGTACTCCGTAGGAAATCTTAATCTGCCTCCTTGCTAGATTACTTCTCTTCCTCATCATACTTTCAACATTTGCTATCTATCCAAGGAATATCCTCCTAAGCCTGTCTGCAGGTATAAACAGTTCTGCAAAAGCTTCCATGCAAAAAAGTCAAAAACCTTTTCAGGACTTAGCTGCATACTGTTACTGTGAAGTCTTGCACATTTCATAGGTAGGTAGGTACTAGGCTATCGACCCAAGGGCCTACGTAAGCCTAGCCAGCAAGGTACTATAGCTTTATGTCACCCAAGAAAGTTATTTTCCTGTGCCACTGTCCAGCAGACACACAGAAGTGATCCCTGGGGTGCATTTCCTATTTCCCATCCACTCTAGATTTTTCTTGAAGAGTGCGAATGAAGAACTTTGCTTGACAGATTGGTAGCTTGTTTAAGTATAGGAAGTCTCTGCAACAGGAATCTATCCCACCAGTGTGTCTTGTTTATTGTGGTGACAAGGTTCAGGTCCCTAGAGCATGTAGCTTTGAGGGATTGGGATTTCTTTAGGTGTAGCATGTCCAACAGCTCTGGGTTTAACATGGCTTTATAGGTTATGCAGAAATCACCTCGGAGTAGGTGATATGCTACAGAGTAAAGCCGGAGTTTTGAGGCGGTCAGTGTAGGGCATTTGAGGCCAGTAATCCTCTTTGCGAGGTACTTCTGTGGCCTTTCCAGCTGCTGCAGATGTCTTGTGAGGTACATTCCAAAAGGGGCGTTGTACTCTATAATGGGACTAATGAGTGACGAGTAGAGGGGAACAATTACCTCTTTTTCCTGGATGAGAACCTTTTGAGGTATGCCACGTAGGACTTCCTGACTACTGTGGCGATGTGACTATCAAAAGGAGAGACTACTGTCCACCTGGGTCCCAAGATCTCTCATCACGCATTCGGTGTTAAGCAGATTGCTACCTATGTGGTAGTTCATGGGTACAGAGTTTTTACCAAAGGAGATGACACTGCACTTTTTGGCATAGAGCTTGAGGCCATGGCTCTGACACCAGGCATCTGTCTCAGTGAGGCCCTTCTGTAGGATGTCCACATCATTTGGAGATGTTACTATAGCTCCTAGTTTGCAGTCATCTGTGAACTTTGTTAGCCAGAGGCCTTCTGTGTTAACCTGCACTTCAGAGAAGTAGAGACCAAACAGGAGAGGTCCCAAGATAGAACCCTGTGGTACTCCACTTGTCACTGCTTTGAGGTCAGATATAAAGTCTGCAACTTTCAGTGTAGGTTTAGTGAGCCAGTTGGCAACCCATCTTGTGATGTAGGGATTTATACCTAGTTTAGTGAGTTTAGCTATAATTCCAGAATGGGGGATGGTGTCGAAATCCTTGGCAAGATCAAGATAGGCTGTGAGAACCACCTTACCCTCATCCACGGCTTTGGTGACTGCCTCAAAGAAGTCTATCAGGTTCAGGAGGCATGATCTGCCTTTCACAAACCCAAACTGGGTGGGATCCAGAGTTTGGAGGTTACCAATGTCTTTGTTTACGAGTGCTATGATACGTTCCATGGCCTTGCAGACCAGGCTAGTCAGGCTAATAAGTCGATAGCTCCCAGGATCGGTGGTGGCTCCCCTTTCTAAATTCCCTCCCCATACTGATGGTCATAATCAAATTTTATATGCCTAATTATCCCTTTTTAGCGGCAACTTCTTTTCTAAACTCAATCAGAAGCTAGATCTGATCTCACTTATCCCTGCCCTGTCCCTTTCTTTTGGCCTATATCATTCCTCAAGTCTCCAGCCTTCATTCCTCAAGTCTCCAGCCTGCATTTCCAAACAACTGTTTACAGCATCCCACCTGCTCCTAAATACCTTGGTTCCTTTGGTTATTCTCCACTAATTTCCCACCTCCTGTGCTTATTTTCTACACCAATTGCCAGCATACCACTGGTAAAATCTCTCTATCCCACTCTGGCTTAGTTTTTAAGGTATTCAGAGAATATTTTATATGGCTGCCATTTTCAAAGATTTGCATCCAACATCTTAGTCTCCTCCCCCATTATCCTTTACTTTGCTTAAAAGCCTCTGAGTAGCCTTAAAGTACCCATTCAAATCAGAAAATAGTGTTTAAAGAATAAGCTTATCCCCACTCAAATTCTGCCCCTCCCAAAAAAAATTCTGTCATCCACATATCTGGTTGATAGACTAGACCTGTATGCAAGACTCCTGCAGAGTCTACAAGCAGTGGAGAGCTAGAGAGACTTTTGGAGTGGTTTAAGCACCTTTTTCTGCCTTTTATACCTCCCTAGTGTGTTTTCCACCTAAACACAGATTGTTCAGCGTTTGACTGCCTGCACTTTTTAGTCATTTTTTGTTGAAAAGTTTGTTTAACTATTGGAGGCTACACACTTAAGTGCGTTAGCCTTTCTGTACATTTAAAGAAATTAGTTTCATCTGTATCACTGTATTTTCTGCCTTCTACAAAGAAAAAAAAAATATTATATCTATATCCTATCTATCCCTGGAGGAGTGGTCCCAGCACAGAAGTTTGTAGTCTATTGGCCATTTTGGGCCAGTTCCCATCGCTTTCATTTCCCTGCCATAAAAACCATGTTTGCACGGTTTTGCGCACCGTGCAGTGTGGGTTAGCTAGGGTTAAACTATTCCTGGCTCCACGAAGTCTGCTCTTCAATTTTTCCCTTGGAACTAGCCAAACTTTCAACTTAAGCACTCAAACCATTCCTTTCACAGTCCAGCACTTGCTCAAATCCCTTAGTAAGCACTAAAACACTAGCACTACACCCCCCTATACTATACAGAAGTACAAGGCTCTCTATTCATCCCTACCGGACAATCAGAAAAACTGTTCACCATCTGTTCAGGCATGTCCAAAGGGTGGTTTCAGGTGTACTCCAGTTCAGCTGGTGAACCTGGGCATCTTGAGGCAATGTTACAATTGCCTCATGTACACAGACAACCCTCTCCTCCTTCCAACAAACGCAAATGTACGTGGGAGATGCAACTATACAGCCAAACTGGAGGCAAAGCTCGCTCATCCCAATACTGGAACAATCATAAGGATAAGGGAAACACGTGCATCACACTACCAGTCTCACAGAGACCAGTCATATCTGCACCAGCAAACGCACAAATACACAAAAACACTCAGGCTCTAAAAAATCTGCCAAAGCAGCAGAGACCTCCAAAGCAGGCATTCAAGCAACCTTCACCCCCCCCCCCAACAACCACATATCACATACTTCACAAAGTCAGTGTGCCATGCAATCACAGCCCTTAAGGCCAAATAACACACCCAATACACTAGTAATAGGCGACTATTGTGAGGCACACTGATGTCCCACTCACTAGAGTGAACAAGGTTACTGTAAGCTGCCTGTCGGGTGCCAGGATCCACCCCATAACAAGCACTCTGGTCACTCCAGAACAGGTACAAATAGGACTTATTGTCCATGTTGGTGTGAATGACCTGAGACGTACCTCCCTGGACTACATGGAGACAGAGGAGCTCTGATCATGTAGCCCAGGCTGGTATGACCCTGAGTAGCATCTTACCCTCACCAAGAATGATGCCACAGTATAAAGAAAATGATCACTTTTAACAATTGGCTAAGCCTTTGGTGTTGCTCAAAGGGGATCCAGTGTTTGTCAGCCTGAGGTGACACGCTCGACAAGCCATGTTGCTTCACCAGAGATGGCTTGCACCTGTCGCCCTTAGGCTTTTGAATACTGGCCAAGGCTCTTGCCACCCCCATAGTGCCTTTTTAAGGCAAGGCTCAAAAAGACAAAGCCACCTCTGTAAACACAAGAAACCAAAAACTGAGGGTAATGCTACTCAATGTCAGAAGTCTAAACTTCAAAATGCACGCACTCGAGGCACTCCTCAGTATGGAAAGAATAGATCTGTGCAGTAACAGAAACCTAGTTCAAGGCTCCAGAGAGCACCCCAGCACTACCAGGCTATAATTCATACCATATCTTTCCGCCACAGAACCCAGACCGAAATACAAAAGGTTGGGGTGTATCCATTTTCATCAAGGATACCCACACCTCCAGGTTAGTGGCACAGCATGAGGCCTCAGAGACTATCCATGTGCAACTAACAGTGGGCAAAGCTGCTTTTCAGATTGTAGCTTGCTACAGATCACCCACCTGGTCTCAGGCCCCCACTCAGAATTCCTGAGAACACTGGAAAAGGTTCTACCCAACACCATGATATTGGGTGATTTCAACTACCCAAACATTGACTGGGAAAACTACAAGTACTAACTCCTTTGCCCAATGCTTCCTAGAGTTTATAAACTCAAGCGCCCTGGAACTGGTCACCACTCCCACAAAAGGTGACAACATATTGGACCTTATCATCACCAACATTGGGGACAAAATGTTCCACTGAGGTAAACCAGTCACTGGTAAGATCAGACCATAAACTAATCACACTGGACATCCACATCCCGACCCCACCCCCAGTCAAGGAAACCACTGTGAAAAACTTTTCAAAAGCAAACTTCACACTTCTAAGACAGAGGTGGAAAGTTTCAAAGCCCCCTTGCTAAAGGATAATGCTGCCCAAAAATGCAAAATCCTTTACAAATTCATTCTATGAGCACCTACAGGAATGCATGGATCGAGCTATCCCAAGTAAAACCAAGACTCACTCCTCCAAAAAGAGGAAACCAGTCTGGTGGATCCCGGCCATAAACAAGCTATACAACAGAAGGAGGAAATTACATGATGGAGCAAAATCCCAAAAAGGGAAGGCATCCCTGATCAGCATCAGCAAGAAACTACGATCCCTCAAAATCATCCAAGGCCAGCTTCAAAAGAAAAATTGCCAAAGACTATAAAGATAATCACAGCCTTTAGCTATGTCAAGAATCTAGGTGGCAACTCTCAAGATCTGCTCTGAGCTAGTGCAAAATGGCAAAACATATACTGAACCAACTGACATTGCCAACATACTGGCTGACAGGTTCAGTGCAGACTTAACACCCCCACCCCCAAAATGGCCCGTGTCCATCCCAGAAGAATGTAGAGCCCCAGACAGACAGGTGAAAACAGCCCTTTCCAAAGCCAAAAATACATCAATGGGACCGGATGGTATCCCAGGCTGTGTCTTACACGAGCTCCAAAATGAACTAACCCCTCACCTAAATTCACTGTTCAAACTCAGCTTTACCACAGGCTATGTACCCAAAGAATGGCGTACAGCAACAGTTATCCTGCTCCACAAAGGTGGTGCCACAACAGATCCTGGGAACTATCACCCTATAAGCCTGACTAGCCTTGTCTACAAAGCTATGGAATGCATCATCATGGAACTTATTTACAGAGATATTGGGAACCTGCAGACACTGGACCCTACCCAATTCGGCTTTGTTAAAGGCAGATCCTGCCTTCTAAACCAAGTTGACTTCTTTGAAACAGTTACCAAGGCCATAGATGTGGGAAAGGTAGTCCACACAGCCTACCTGGACCTCACAAAGGCCTTCGATACCATTCCCCACTCTGGCATTATAGATAAGCTTACCAGCTTGAACATTAACCCCATGTCACGAGATGGGTTGCCAACTGGCTCATGGATAGAACTCACATGGTCAGAGTTGCATCTAAACCAGTTACAAGTGGCATCCCACAGGGATCAGTCCTGGGACCCCCTCCTGTTTTGTATATACTTCTGAGGTAAAGGCAAGAACGGGAGGACTATGGCTGACCAAGTTCGCAGAGGATTGCAAACTGGGGGCCATAATAGACTCCCTGGCTGACAGACATCCTCCAGACGGGTCTCATGGAGACAAATACCTGGTGTCAGAATCCTGGCCTCAAGCTAAATGCCAAAAAGTGCATAGTCATCCCCTTTGGGCAAAACAAAGTGCCCACGAACTACCACATAGGTGGTAATCCACTAAGTATGGAAGATGTAATTAAGGATCTGGGGACCCAAGTAGATAGCAACCTCTCCTTTGATAACCGCATTGACAAAGTGGTTAGAAAATCCTATGTAACCCACCTAATCATGAAAGGGTTCACATCTAGATCGAGAGGTTATTGTGCCCCTCTACTCATCACTCAGGCCCATAATAGTACAATGCCCCATTTGGGATGTACCTTACTCGACACCTGCAACATCTGGAATGACCACAGAAGTACATCACCAAGAGGATCGTGGGCCTCAAACAGATGCCCTATGCAGCTCGACTAAAGAAACTCCAGCTCTACTTGGTTGCTTACCACCTACTCAGAGGTGATCTCTGCCTGACATACAAGGCCATGTCTAACCCAGAATTAATGGACATGCTCCACCTCAAGAAAACCAAATCTTAGAACCACACACTATGGATTTAAACCTCAGCACAACAATAAATAGGGCATGCTGGAGGGATAGACTCCTGTCCCAGAGACTTCCCTCGCTCTGGAATAGAATCCCAATCTATGTTAGGCAAAGCCCCTCACTGACTCTTCAAGAGAAATCTTGACGAGTGGATGGGAAACGAGTGGATGGAAAATCATAAATTAACCCTGGGATCACTTCAGTGGCCCAGGAAACTAATCTAAAAGGGAGGCAAAAGCAAACACATTCTGGCTAGGCTTTTAAATGCCCTTGGGCAGATAGCCTCGTACCTACCTATGAACAAACTTTCACTGCTTGTATTTTTGTCCCACAAATCTCATAAGAGCATACAGTTTCTTATTTTCTGCATTTTGTTCAGTTTACTTCCCACTGAATTTAAGATGCCATAGCAAGCCTTTCTATATACCTAAAAACATCTTGTGTACCAATAAGTTTGGATATTGCTGAACAAATTCATAAGTGGGTACATAGTTTACAGTCACAGTCTCCATTTTATATTTTGTATTTGTTTGGAACCCAACTGCTTTTATGCCATCCAAGCTATCTTGTAACTCAGCAAACTATTCACCTGCATGTAAATTAAATAACATCGTTATCTACGATAGTCAAATGATTTCTTTGCAATTCTCAAATGAATATGTAAAAATGTTTATTTGCATTTCAAGTCAATTTACTTTCTAAATCTAATGTAAATCAAATGACCATTGTACTTTTACTTTGTCAAATGTTCTACCATACATGTTCTTAACTGTACTAATTAGTGGAGCCTTTCTCCCCGGGCTTCCACTGAAAAAATGGGTTCCTGACCCAGATGGACTTTCCCTGTCAACAAATGCCAAATAAAATAATGGGGAAAGAGGACATACCTGGTTTAATTCCTCTGTTCAGAGTTTGGCAGTGGAATCTTTCTAACTTAAATCCTTGCCTCCAACTTTTCATATCCTCAAACATATTATGGTATCAGGGAACCCAATACCTTTACCCTACTCAAAATCCCAAGAGACGAATGCCTTCTTCCCATCAAGACCAAAATACTGGCATATTGTTATGCACGGCTTCATTCTGTATAAATCACTGGTTCTATTTAATGTCAAATCTTGTCCTGTGCACAAAGCCACATTGATCGCGATCTGTCAAGGTTTCTTCTAGCCAACAGAATGGCAAAGGTATTGCTAAGTACTTGAAATTTTATTTAACATGGAAATGGGTTTTTATGAAGCTGACCTGAAGTGCCCTTACACTAATACAGCCAAATTTCCAAGATGCCTGTTATGTCACTAAAATATATATTTTCAACAAAATATTTTGCTTTCTCTCTGCCATCTGTCTCCAGAGACTTCTGGTTTATTGGATGTCTTTTTATTGCACCCTATCTTAGCTATTAAATTGTCAATCTCCTTTTCCTCTAATCTTTGCAGGAAGTCTTGCATAAGCATCTGCATTTGTGCCTTTTGTTTTCCCCAATTCATCTAGTTTACAAATTGTAAAAATTTCTGAAAAATTACCAATACCTATATACAACCTCATTTTTCCTCATGATAAGTTCCTTCAGTTGAGTTACGCTTCCTATTTTGTTGCACAGTCTATGCTGAATGTTTTTGTGCTTTAGCTATTGCACATTATCCAAATACTCCAATTCCCCCTTTAGCACTCCAATTGCACCTCCTCTAGATCTGGGATATTCCCCTTCTGCAAAACTTTTAACCTTAGTTGACTGAGTAATTATGAATTCTTTTCCCACATATTTTTTGCAATTTTTTAAAACTAAATTTTCAATTTTATTCCACCACTCGAAGTAAATTGTTTTTCAATAATCTCCTCTACTCATTCTGTAAAATTCTCGTCAATAGACTGGTATTTTCATTTTTATACTATATAGTCAGGGGATCAGGAAACCCCCTACTCTGAGGGGTGTATATTCTGTTTCTAGCACATTGGTGGCTGGGAGAACAGAATGGAGAAGATCCAAGATAGCAGATAGCACAGGGGGTAAATGCCAGTGCTGTGTTTGAAGCCCTACACGATTCTGAGGAGCTGCTTCATCAGAATGTTTCTTCAGAAACAAACATTCAAAAAACAATGCTGGATGTGTTATCATAACCTTCCAGTAGAGAGGGTTGCATCATATTTTGGTTGAATTGTTGAAAGTGAGCCAGAGTGGAAAAGATCTCATGTGGTGAAATTAAAGGCAAAATTTTAGGGGAATCAGAAGCTATTTTTAAAAAAAGATTGCCAGACAATCATATGCCAAGACTGTTAAAACTGCAGGAAAAGTTATTAGAGAGACAGGGGAAAGGAAATGTCAAAGGGAATTTATGGTGAAAATTCAGAACAAAGAAAGATTTATAGATATGACATTTAGGATAATGTAATGGTCCCATTGGAATGAGGGTGCAGGAGAAGTGTTTATTCTTATTCATAGACATTTTGAGACATTAGTTTTGAGACCATTTTGAACTGCAGCTCAGAGAGACTTTAAAGGGACATTTAAGCAAACTTTGTAAAGTTATGGACATTGTTCTCTAGTATAATAAATGTAGAGGGTGGAAAAGATGATAGTTTGATAAGTAACTGATGAGAGGAAATCAGTCAGGATGCCAAAAGTGTGAATTGAAATGTTATAAATTTAACAAAAATTAGGCATTTAAGATGGATTATAATCTAGATAGTACACAAAGAAACAGTCCCAATAAAAGAGAGAGGAAACAGGGAGAAACTAACAGAGTAAAAAAACAGAAGGAAAGTGAAAAATGAGACCAAAGATAATATTGAAGGTTCAGAAATATGTGATGAGAAAGATGTAAATTGGAAAATAGTGAAAGGGAAAAATTACTCTTAAAAGGAATACATGTAAATTCAAATTTACATAAATTCTGGTAAGCTACAACAGACATGACAATTTTAGAGTGATTTCAGTAAATGTAAATACTATAAATACAAGTAGAATAGGCATCTTAAAATATATTGGAAGATGCAAGATTTTGACATGAGAGATTACAAACTTTGGGGAGAAAATACAATATGGAACCCAGGAAAGGAACTACATTCAGGCATACTTGTACTTCATAGAAAGTCAGTGAAAATATTGAACACAACATTGGCAATGATGGGAAGATTAGCTATTTTAGATCTCAGATGGCTTAAATCACGTATATGGAATTACAACACTGTATGCCTAGGTTAAATAAGCGGGAAACTCATGAAATTTTGGGTTACACAGTTAATACGAATATAATACTGATGGGAGATTTTAACTAAAGAGGGTAAAGGAAAGAGTAAATTACTACAGTTTATAACTTCAAAAAATGTTAAGATTTGGAATAGTGTGGGAAATAGTTTATGTATATATATATATATATATATATATATATATATATATATATATATATATATATATATATATATATATATATATACACACAATACAGAAATATTTTTCAGAATAGCAGTCAGATACAAGAACAGCTGGGGAGGTGGGGGTAAGCCAGAAAGCCTACATGCTCTGTTTCCATTGTGTGCGAGTCACACTGGTGGTGCAGGTTTTTCAATTCAGTAAGCTGCCTGCACCACCACACAAAGTAAACAGTGGCATGCAAATTACAGCACAAGTAGCTGGATTGTATGCTAATCAACCAATCCAAGATGGAGTAAGCTATTCAAACTAACAGTGTAGACTTGGTGCTGCTTTTCCCTGCGAATTCCAAAACCTATTGGGATACAGCCACGGAAAGAAGTCTACACAGAAACATTGTTAGGGGCTGCTGTTGCTTTAATTCATGTATATGTGCAACAGGCTGAAGTCTATGCTGCTGCTAACAAACTAAGACTTTTCTGATACCAGGATACTTATCACAGTCTACATGTTAAAATTTGAGAGCTACAGGGTGGAGAGACGCTGCAGTAAATCTGCAACCTCTGCAGTCCTTAACCCAGAGAAAACCAAAGGGAACCTATCCCAGTGGAGACAAAAGTATGTGCAGATCTTGGATACAGGTACCTTTGAGACCAACAGGAGACATGTTGCGGGTGTCACAGGAATCAGCATCCAGGATCCTCCAATTCTTGAATGCTTTGCTCCAATATGCCAGGGACTACATATTTATTTTCCCCATACACTTAAGAGGATAGGGCCAGAAATGCACAGGTCTACCCTGAAGTACTGGCTGCCAGACACACACACACACACACACACACACACACACACACACACACACACACACACACACACACACACACACACACACACACACACACACACACATTGCTATTAGTCTAATTTTTCTAGACAAATACAAGTCAAAAGGTACAATTACCAGTTCAACATCACAAATGGAGATGTAAGTTAGCTATGCCCCCTCAGCGAACAAAGCTTGTGTATCCCTGAATCCAAAAGATACAAAAACAGGAATATGGCACACATCACTTCCACAGGGTGTGTGGGGAGTAGGAAGCCTAGGCTGACAAAAAGTCATTGAGTAGACATGAGTAAGAGAAGGAGGCAGGGAGACCAAATGAGCTTTAAGATGCACGGCTGAACCACGTGTACGCATGTGTAGCCAGTCCTCCAGGTGAAATTGGTTTGAGCATTTGCATAAACACAGCAAAGCTGTGTACTAGTGCTACATCTTGGTTTGGTGGACAGGTGTGAGCTGTGCATGGTAGAGATGGCACTTCATTGCTGTCAGCCCCAACCATGAAAACTAGCTCTATCAGGAGTTGCACTAGCACGTCCATGGTCAGATGCACTGCTGTTGCCTGAACGTGACCAAGGTCTGCTGGATGAGCTCCCCTTCACAAGGATGTCCAGACCATGACCTGCCACATCTGGATGGGGACAACTCACCCACTGATGGAGCAGTGGAAGTACTGCCACTATGGGAGAGTGATCAGGCATGGCCATTTTGGCTAACAGCAGATGCTTCTGACCTACGTCTACAAGAATGGCACCCCCCTCCCAGCAGACATTCCATCACAGACCCCTCATTCCAATGTAGCATTCATCTGATCCATTGAATCAGCAATACAGAGACAGTCACATGGTCAGCCTGTGCCACATCTATAACCCTAAACATTTCTCTGGAGCACCTATGGTAACATGGCCATGCTTCCCAGATGGCCCTAAATATATGTTGAGTGGCATGGGAACAGAGACCTGGAGCAGATGCAAAATGAACAGTAGGCCTCCTCCAAGCACCCAACAACCCTCCTGCATGGGCATCTCACCCACAATGGCTACAGCCAGAGTCAGCAGGCACTTAAGCCACAGTAGCCACAATCCCCTGATCAATTGCCTTGCCCTCCTCCACCTGTCCAATATTGGAGGGCTCACTGGAATGGTAGGCATTGACCTACTGGCTGTGCCCAATGGAATTTCAGGGGATGGCTGTATGTCAACTTGAGTGTCAGATTCAACCTCTGCACCCTCTAAATGTGCCTCTGTTTGACCACCAGGGTCTGCTAATGCTTTGACATCAGGTGCTGAGCAACAAACACAGGAACAATTAATACACATACTATTAATACACACACTATACTCCAATATATGCCAACAAATAAGTGTTGCCACTACTGGCCAGTACAGTAATACACAACCCTGACAACAGACATTTCTTTGAATTGGTCATCAGTACAGAGAATGTTCAGCTTACCATCTGCAGAGGAGTAAGCTCCACATGCCAGATGGTCCTGAAGTCACACAAAAGGCAAGGACAATATCATACCAATTAACAGTAACACAGGGGGCAATACTTTTACCCGTTTATGTCCATTTACTATACTTTCAAAAAGAACATGGAGACAACTCCAACCTAAGCTAATCAGAATGTGTTAACTGTAGCAGTCTTCAATTCCCCTCAAAAGGTTTGTGAAATAGTAACATTTAAAATTATTTTACTACACAACAGTATTCCACTGAGGTATAAAAGCCTACCTGGAAGATATTCCCAAAGACATGCTTGCTGTCCCTGAACCAAACAGTCACACCAATGTAGAGTACATGCTGTTCTGCACTTCCATGGGAGTTGTCTGGATCCCTGACAGTGGACAGGAACTCAATTTGGTGTTAATGGGTCTGTAGCAGGCCCCCCCATACATATCCAATCACTGTCCACTGTAGCTGCTCTCATCCATGCAGTTGATTTATCAGTGGCCCTATGGTGCACCTGCTCATATGGTTCTGCCATGGCAACCCACGGCATGATCAAAAATCTGTGTGGTAACTTCCCATTTCCTTTCAAGCAGGGAGGCACCATGTTGCCTACAAGTGTCAACATGATTTTCAGCATCAGTAAAATGTGGTCTGAGGATGGAGACACCTGGTTGACAGCCCTAGGTGTCCTCAGACAACAGAAGTGTAATACACAAGTATCACAACTACAAAATAACTGTTCCCAGATGAATCAGAAAAGGTAGCATCTCAGTATTATCCACTGGAGAAAGTCTAGAGATTTGAAATACAAACATGCTGGATGCAAAAAGGACAGTAACAATGGAAACATTTTTGCTTGTGCCATAACAGAAATGCAGCTTTGTTTCCTCCCCCCCCCAAAAAAAGAAGCAAAAGACATTTTGCTTAGCAAGCCATCTTTGAAATGCTAAAAGTGGTATCAAATAAATCTGTAGACTTGTTTCAGGGACAGTTCACCACAGAACATTCTATGTCAAGGTATTGCCAATCATGGTATACCTGTGAAATGCCTTGACAAACATGCCCACGGCATCAGTGCACTAAATAGTGCATACAGATAAAAAATTTAGAAGCCTTTGCTTCAGATTTTTCTTACATTCCAGCATATGCTGTATGTAGTGGACATACTGTGAATTGTGCGCTGCTTATGTAAATGTAGGCATACCTTCTCAAGTTTAGTAATCCTCTTTGCAGATAAATCCCAAAGTAATAGCCTGTTCTGTTTTCAACAGAAGTGTCCTCACCTTCAGCTTTTCTAGCTACATGGTAGCCTATTTATATAGTATAGATTCAGGGCTATTAGCATAATGAAGATGTAAATCCGGTATGAACCTGTTAGAATTGCTGAATCCCAAATACTTGGCTCCATGTAGTGGATATAAATACTGCCAGCACTCTAATGGATTTCAACTGTGAATGATTACTGGTTGGGAAAAGTAAAACAGCACTGCAGGCTGCCCTATATCTAGTGGGTATATCAGGTTAGACTTCAAGCGTTAAATGCAAGGTTGGAAAATTGTTGGCAACTGCGTATGATATTTCCATTTATTATCACTGCGTATATTTCCATTTAATATCCTTACACATTTTAAGGCCAGATCTATAGAATGACTTACAGACTGCATGTTTCAGATTACTGATCAGATAAAAGAATAAGCAAACCGAGCCAAGAAAGCTGCAAATTTGCAAGCAATACTCAAAATGGTTGTGTGATCCCTTAGTGCACTACATCCAGAAATAATAAGTGTACAAACAGTTGTATGGTTTCATATTACTGTAGATGTTGCAGTTTTATGCAGAATGATTTCAGTTCAGTCCCTTGATGCAAGTTTGTGTGGCAAAGAGGGACAAGGTACCCTTCCTGTGCTATGAAGCTTCATTGGAGCTGAAATCCAGATCTGTGTAGAAATCTCTCATGGGAACCAACATTTTCTAGTATGTATGTCAGATTGCTTTTCCTTCCTATTTGTCCCCTTCTCTTTTTTTTTTTGGGGGGGGGGACCATGTTTGCACAATGCTGGTTTGGTTGTCCTTCTCATTTGTGCAAAGCATTGCAGTGTGCAGGGAAGCAAACAGACCACCTGCAGATCTGACGCAGACAGCCAGTAATTGAAGCCAGATACATTCTATTAATTCTCTGGGGCACCATGCAAACTCACCAAGCTGCATTGTGCAGTGGTTAACAGATCTTTAAAATGATTTGTAAATTAGAGAAGGTCATGCAACTAGTCCTGTAGCAGCAATGTTAAGTGTAAGGCTGAAGTACAAATGGTCCTGGGTTCTAGTACAGGGCGTGCACCCTTTGTTGCTGTTGAGACAGTGCAGTTTATAGCAAAGAAATGAAAAAAAAAAAAGTGTTATTTCAACATTATTGTAGCAACAGGTGCCAGTGTAGGACTGCCATAACACATGGTTCTGGGTTCTAATATAGGGTGTTCCATACACTTTTACTGTTCCATTTCCCATTATATTCACTCATTTATAACACTATCTTAGATACTGAAGCGGATATGTATTATATGCAGGAGGGACAAGACACCATTGCTGTGTTTTCAGATGCATGATGGAGGGTGCATGATCTACTATAATTCTGCAAGTATAATTCTACTATCTGGACTTGCATGGCCTTCACAATTCAACAGCTCATACTGTCTTTACGTATTATTCCTGACCGAGTAGCACTTCTGAGGCAAAGATGGAAAATCAATACTGTGGAAGAAAGTGTTTTGTCTTGTGCCTAGGTTTGAATCCCACAGTGTAAAAATGGAAATACTCAGTGTATAAAAGGTAAAAACAAATGTGTCAGGTCATTATGCCCAAAGTGCATGTCTGCAAACCTAACTCACCTAACAGTTACCTTCCAATTTCCAAAATACACTTCCAGGTTACATCAGTGGACACCCCTCAAACCAAGTGTCAGATTAACCTTCCAATTGCAATTATTTAATTCCTCCATGCTTGGCACTGCTGCTCTCCTCTCAACATTGCACAAATTCATTCCTCAGGTTTGTGCACTACCAGTAAATGCAATAACTGTAATTGGCAGGAAAGAATATGTCTCCATTGCTCTAGTTCAGCTGGTAGACATGGCTGTTGGGGAAGGTGCCAGGTTTAGTGCACAGAGGTGAGGTGTCCAGAGTCCAGGATATTTATTGGACTCCTGTTAAAGCACCACAGCCAAAGGCTTCTGCACCACAGCC
The DNA here is from genome assembly GCF_019279795.1 of Protopterus annectens. Taxonomy (NCBI): domain Eukaryota; kingdom Metazoa; phylum Chordata; order Ceratodontiformes; family Protopteridae; genus Protopterus; species Protopterus annectens. The sequence goes on along the minus strand of NC_056733.1, from coordinate 1,120,292,372 downwards.
AAAGGCTTCTGCAGGGGGACTATTCTGGCCCCCAGTACAAGTCTGAGGCATGTAATAGTTTGGCCCAGGCTGTATCCAGTGCCATTGGTATCTCCCACTTGAGCAATGTTCGATTTATATAAGCTACACAGGAGAAAAGGGGATACTGTCAATTGTTCGCTGGAGGACTTTGAGATTGCACACCTCTCAATTTCCATACAGTTCCCAACTGAGTAATTTAACATTTACAAAGCTAAATTTAGACAGGACTGGTATGCATAATGCTCTTCTGTTCTTTTCCCAGCTACCACTGAGCATGAGTTCAATTGGCAAGCTTATGTTACCCAACTGGAGAGACTAAGGGAAGAAAGTGATATGTTATGCAGCAGAAGAGTGTTATTGTAGCATTTAGCTTTTTGAGTATTTTAGAGTTGTATCAAATTCAGAATACATATCCTAACTCTAAAAACAAGTTTGCATGCATTAGTCTGTAGAACAATTGTAAGAGCCAAATATTAGACTATAGGCAGAAGTTGTGTGTTCAAATACCACAATTTGAAAACTATACAATAGTGTTATTTCTTAAATATTTACATTAAAATTAAATACCAGTGGCACAAATGTCCTGCTGTAAACTGATAACTGGAACCAACCTGGCAGCACTGTCTGCCACTACTGCACTGTGCCCTCAGGTAGTACTGCCCCAGAAGCTGGTGCAGTGGTACCATCCAGGAGCAGTAGCAGAGGTGGGGATTTCATCACCTACAGCAAATTTCCAGAGATGGTGAGTAGAGTCATGCACTGCACCATTAGTGTACACCTACGCCGGATGGAGAGGCTGCTCTCCCTCATGGTCTGCTGGAGAAATCAAGCACTCCAGCTACCAGAGTAAGGTGACTGATAACAGCCCAGTAGGTGAGGACTATTCTATTCTCACCATCTCCAAGCTTGGACATAAGCCCATGTTGTCCCTCCCATCCCTAACCTCAATCATGGTGTCCTCCAAACTTGTGTCCACTGTCCCAGTCTTAGGTTTGCATTTGCTTCCTTACCCAACTTACCTGATCCAGACAGACATACATTCCTTACCCAAGAGTCCTCTTGCCAAATTAAAAAAACAGTCTCATACATAGCTCTCCCATTTCACATATGTCTTGATGCACTTTATTCAGTCCAATAGGCTATATGGGATTGCATTATCACCCTTCTTTGTGGTGGCAACAGTCCACAATTCAGTCAATATTCTGCACATTTTCAGTTTACCTTGTTAAAGAAATGGAAGGGTATGGTTCTTTTATTCCCCTGCTTGCTCCCCATTTCACCACTTTCTATCCACCTCATTTTAACAACTTTAATCTGGTCAAAAGATAATCATGCACAAGTAGCACAAAAAGCAATGGATTCCTTCACTTTTTGGGTTCCGTTTGCTGGAAGATGCACATTGTGCACCAAGGCACAGCGACTGTGAACAGCAGCAAAATGCTGCCTTTAACTCCATCCAATGCTGCTTAACCTCACTGTCCTATGCCATCACAGCAACACATGTACTATATCTAAAGGTATTAGATGCACCTGGATTCGAACCAAATATCTGGGCTCAAAAAGAAATGTGTCAATGCATTTAAACCTACTGCTAGTCAATTAAGCAGGTGTTTCATAAAACCAATACCAACTACTTCTAGCAATGCGGCTCTCACAAACCCACTGCTTACCATGCTATGGAAATGTATGTATTACTGCTGTTTACTGTCCATTTCATGTCTATGACATGAAATTAGATGTGGAAACAAAGTGAAGGCCCTATCTAATATGTCACATTTACAATACTGACATGCATTACTTTACCCAAAGCACTGCAGCCTTGGTGTCTCAGTACTTCTACACTAGAAAAGTTAATATAAAATGTGATATGCAATGCACAATGTGGTTAACATGCAGAACTAGAACTGTTTACCCATAAGCCTAAAAGCCTCATTTGCAAGGCTAGGTCAGCATGGACCTTATCCACAGGGACATGTGACCTTCCAATACGCTTGACCCAACTGATTTTGGTTTGGTCAAGGGTAGAACTTTCTTATTAAGCCTAGTGGTCTTTGATACTGATCCTAAAGACAGATTTGGAATAACAGGACATACCCCCTATGATGAATTATCCAAGACCTTTGATATTATTCCCCATTCAGTTATAGAAAAAAAAACTCCCATCTGGAAATTAACCCATACATTACTAGATGTATAGCAAACTGGATCAGAGACAGAACACAAAGTTGGGGACTGCACCTCCACCACTACCCCAAGGAACTGTTCTGGGCCCTCAACAGTTTGAAGGCCAGGTGAAGGTAGATGGCATGTGGCTTAACTTTGTAGAGGACTGTCAAATGGACGCAGTCCCCAACGATGTTAACATATTACAGAAGGGGCTGACAAATTATTGGTGCTAAACTCATGGACCAAACAAAAGCAAAAATATGCCCCATTGTCCCCTTTAGCAATGAAGTACCCTTGTTAATTAGGATATACATAGTACCCCTCTAAGCTCAGTGTTGTAAGGCTTGGGAACATATGTTGATAGCAATCTACACTTCAATGTGTCCATAGTGGTGAGATGCACATTGTACAATGCACACCTCATAAATAAGGCCATCCCATCCAAGACCAGGGAGGTCATAGGTCTGCTGTACTCTACCCTCAGACCACAAGCTTCCTTCTGTCTGTATCTCAAACATCTGCAGCAACTGGAGAAACAAAAGGAGACCTGTCACTGTACTCTTATGCAGGCTTCTGAAAGGTGAAATACACCTGTCCTACAGAGCAGTCTCCGACCCTAACCTACTGGAAATGCTGGGCATCCACAATCAAATGGGACAAGAATAAATTGCTTCACGTACCTCAACCTAGCCTGTGACAAATGGAACATGGTGGAGATATGCAATTCCTAGAGATTGCCACTCCTCTGTACTAGACTCCAACTACATGTGAAGCGATGCTCCTCAATGACCCTATTCAAGTGCAACCATGATAACTGGATTGGTGATTGTAAATTCACCCCTGGGATGGCACCCATGTCAGTCATAGGCAGGGCCAGTCAGTGCTGATCACATCACTTTGCTAACCACTAACTTTGCTCAGCAAGGGTCTTGTTTTTACATACAAATGTTTCAAGCACGGGCATTAAAGCCCTTCTAGTTTGCCAATATGCCATGACACTTATTCCCATAATAAATGTCCAGGCTGTTCTTAAAAATATCTAAACTAGTACTTGCTTTAATGTAATTTGGTAGTCTGTTCAAAGCATCAGCTACTCTGTCAGAGAACCAGTTAGTACACTTCTCATTCCTATAGAATTCTTCTACATAGGTTATCTGAAGATTCTCTAGTACTTTGATAACCCCAAACATTCCCAGAGGTAGTTGTCCTTAAATGCCCTATATACCTGAATAAGATATCCTCTTAAATATCTTTAAGAGACGCTGTACAAGTTCAGATATTTTAGTCTTTCATAGTAACTTCAATTTTCACATCCTTAGTGCATTTCCAAAGTTTATTCATGCTTGTTTTCCTATAGGGTTTCCATATTGTTGTTCCATACTCAAGTTTGGGTCTGATGTAACTAAAACAATTACTTCATTATATTGGATTTCCTAGACTTTATAAATCTTTTTATACAACCTATAGTTCTAGAACTATCATTAGCCAATTGGTTGATATGATTAGAAAGACTCATAGCTGAATCTAGCCATATACCCAGGTCCTTAAATGAGTCTACATTTTCAATCACTGTGCCGTATTAAATATTCACCTTTTAGTTTATGTCTCCCAAATCTCATATGCTTAGTTTTTGATGCATTTATCAACAGATTCTCCTGTGCCCAAATGGCTGATTTAGTCAAATTATTTTTCAGACATGCCTTATCTGTAACACTTGTAATCAGTTTACCCAATTTCAGGTTGTCAGCATATAGAATGTAGAACACCTCAGATGAAAAAGTAAGGTGTGAAAGAACAAGTAAGGGCCTAGTACAGAGCCCTGTGGGACACCTTGACTGTAACCAAGGATTTCACCTGTCCAGTTGGTGTGCAATACATGCCAGGTCCTATTTGTAAGCCATGCAGCTATCCATCTTAACAGTACATCAGTACCTAGTTGTACCAATTTATTGATCAGTGTTTTGTGCATGACCCTGTCAAATGCTGAAGTTAAATCTATATAAATCGTATCACAATTTCATTCATAGCTATTATATTGTTATAGATCATGTTACAGGTGAAATATATCTATTTAAACAGATATACTGGTTTGTCCCAACCTATCCAGTTCTGACAACTTATCCAGCATTACCTTCTCCATTATTTTTCCACAACATGAAAGTAGACTTAAGGGTCTATATGATTCTGGGTTTGTCTTGCTCCCCTTTCTCTTAAAGACCGGGTTTAATAAGTGCATGTCTCCAATCTTGAGGAATCTCTCCATATTTATATGACCTAGTGAATAACAGATGCAATAGCAGTGTAAGTTCTTGCTCAAGTGTTCTCAGGTCATTGTTCTTGCTCAAGTGTTCTCAGGTCATTGTTACTTATTCAGTCTCCTCCCTGTGCTTTGTTTGGATCCAGTTTGCACAGCTCTTTCAATATAATCTAATTTGATTCCAGTATCTGGGGTTATCTGGATGTCACTAGGACAACTTACCATCCCTTTTGTGGAGCCAAACTGTTTTGCATAAGATTTTAAATATTTATATAATTTGTTGTGCCTGAGAATAAATTTTAGAATCTGCACACAGTTGTGTATCTTTACTCCTTCCACATTTTATGCATGTATAAAAAGGTTTCCAATTATGCTCAATCTATAAATAGTCTTCAGAATTTTCTTGAAATTGTCTAACACTATGCTTAATCCGTTTGTCCAGCTAGCTTATTTCAGTTTTCAAAGTTGTAGTTCAATCTCGCTTCCATTTCTTATATAATTTTGTCTTACACCTTAATCAGGTATCTTGTTCTTATGGAACTATAGCCCCCTGATGTTATGTACCTAGATCCTGATGTTTAAACATTTTTTTGACTTTTTGCACTCCTCTGTCAAAACTTTCCACATTCCATCTGCATTTTTTTCCACTGAACACCTCACCCCAGTTTTATATAGTAATGGTTTTGCTTCCCTATAATCTAATTAACCTTCTGTGCATTGGCTTAGATTTCAGTTTGGCAGAATTATCTAACTAATTAACCTTTATGACCCCATGATCACTGCACATCAGTGGTGATAAAACTTGCTTTAAAGTTACAGTAATTTCTTTGGGAACACAAATCTAGTATATTCTGTCCCCTGGTAGTTTTTTTATTTTTTTTTTAAATTTGAAGCATTTGTTGTTCTTGAATATACTCTGAATAATTTCTTTACCAACGTTATTGAATCAATATTATTCTAGTCTGTTTCTGGTAAATTTAACTCCCCAGCTAATATTCTTCCTTCCATGTAAGAAATGTATGAATTCCTCTAGGTCATCTGCACTTTACATTGGTGGTCTGTACACTCCAACAATTGTTCTATGTTCCAGAGTTGTCTATTGTCACAGTTGCACAGTCTATAGTACTGGTGTTATCATTGAACATGTAATAATCACAAGTTTCATAGCTATCTTTAATCCCCATCATAACACCTTCACCTGATTTTTTGTTAGAATGTCCATTAGCAAAAACATTTATACCCAGACAGTAAAACATTTATACCCTGACAGAACTGAACTGGTTTCCAGTCATTGTTCTTTAACAATGTTTCACCAACTAGAACATCAATCTCGTGGGAACGTAGTAAATTTTCTAATAAAAACTTTAATACTCCTAGCATTAACAACCCATCAGAGATGCATCAGATGTTGCTATGAACGGTTACATTTTTGATCTGGCAAAACTCCGGCCTTGTGTTTGTCAAATATTGCAAAATATCTGCTGCAAAAAATTCTCTTCCTTGATCTAGACAAATGCACACCATCCTGTCTAAACACATGTGCCCAAAAGAAGGCTTGGATGCTCTACACATTTCCATTTTTTAAAACAGGACATTTTTTTCCATGTAGGTGTTTATCCAAAAAAATCTTTTCATTCACAGTGACCCGACTATCCTTTCTATAGGTAATTTGTGAAAAATATGTCCTAACATCAGTACAAGCTATACTATCTAGGAGGGCTGTTAGTTCCCAACTAACAGTTGGAGAATCTTTGTTGGTGACATCACTTGTACCAACATGAATAAAAACAGATCCATACTTCCTCACATTAAGGCATTCCAAGGCTCGTTTCACATCTTCTATTTTTGCTCCTGGCAAGCATAACACTACTCTATGTTCATTAGCTCTGCAAATGAAAGTATTAGTTCCTCTAACAACTAAATCTCTAATTAGAAGAATATCTTTGCTGACCATCTCTGAAGAATCTTCAGCTTCTGATACAGTCATCTCTGCTCTATCAATTGTTACGAAGGATAGATCACCACTATTGGTCTTAATTCCACTATTTTCATTGTATATTAAATTCTCATCCAGCTGGCATTGTAAATCCACAGCTTGAGCCATATAGTAAACATCAGTCTCTTTTCTTACAGTAATTTTATTCAATCCTTCCACGTTCAGTTTTGATTTCTTCCTTTTCACCTGCCCCTTGCCTCTTTTTTCTACTTTTTCCATTGGAAAGTCAATGCCTTTTTCTGTAGGCTGAGGGTTTTCCGATAGATATCCTCCTTCTTTCCCTGTCAGCAATGTGTTATAAAGCAGAATCCTTTACTATGTATTCTCTTTCCTTTATAGTCAGTGTCTTTTTCTTCATTTGTTGAGAACTTTTTTTTGTTTTTTTTTGTTTCCTTCTAAACAAACCGGATCCTCAGATTGCAGAGTACTTGCATCCACAATTCCATAGTTCTCAGGGGCCTCATCATGTTTCATAGGAGTTGAATGTTCTTTGGAGAAAATAGATGCATAATTTCCTAAATGTGTTCTATTTGTTCTATGCCTAACATTTAGTTAATCAGTTCGGTCATTAATATATGGTACAATTCTCCAAGCCATGCCAGTTGCACAAGTGCAATCAGCAAGTCGAGATTTGTTTCCAACAATGGTAAGCAAATCTAACTTTTGACAATAGGAACAAAGATCACTAGTGTTACCAGCTGTTACTTTTAAATATGCATAGCATTTATTACACTGTACAAGATACTTGTGCATTAGCAAATTGTTAATTGCATACTCATTCAATTCAATTAATCCATATTCAGTTTTAATTGAATAAAATATTGCAAAGGAATAAAATTACAGTCAGTAGCAAAGAATTCAAAGGAATTAAATCTATGACAAAACTATTTAACAGTAAAAATAAATAAAACTTCTCTTACCAGTCAACTCCACATGGATAGGCTTGTAAATTATCTTAGGGCCATTAGGCTAGTAACCACCTATGAAGGCCTCCATCTTCTCTCAAACATTTCCTGCTGAGGTAATTCACTATAAGTTGATCTATAGTCTTGTAAAAAAAAAAGTCAGACTTATGCCGTGGCACTTGTAAATACAAAGTTCTGCAGTCTGTGTACTTGGATAGTAGAGGTTCTGTTCTCACTGCAGTCGAGGGTGAGCACATTGGTGCTGGACATTAGACTGTTTTACACCAGCATGTGGGACACTTCTCAACAGACCTTGCTGATGTCATCAGGTATATCTGATTTGTGGATATGCACCATTTCCACCAGGGCAGGGTCAGACTAGCCTGGAGACGAGGCAGAAGTCACCTCATCCTATAGGATACAGATTAGTGACAAACTTTGTCCATCCATATACATCATGGCATGGTTGTAGGCCCTGTGTTTGAGGAGAAACCCCTGTGGTGTCTCCAGCTGCTGCATGTGTCTGGTGAGGTACATGCAAAACAGAGCATTATATACTCTGTTGGTGTTCTGATGAGGTTAGAGTACAGTGCTGTCACAGTCCTACAATCCGAATATGATGGGACTTGAGATGGGCACAGCATAGGCTTTCCAGTGTGGACACAAGTTCAGATTGCATAGAACTTGTCAATGCTGTAATGAGCATAGAATTCTGCTTTTCAGAAAGACAAAGACATTTCTGGATTTAGTTGTCGATCATGTGGCTTTATCACCAATCATTTGTGTTGGCTCCTCCTGCAGCATACATCATTAGTGGACTCCACGATTGCACCCAATATGCAAGAATCAGCAAACTTGATAAGCCAAAGTCCACACAGTTCAGCCTGGACTGTTGAGAAAGATTCCAAACAGTAAAGGGTCAAGCCCAGATCCCTGGGGTAAGCGAATAGTGACAGCTCAACTGGTACAGGTTTATTCACCAATTTTTAGTGAGTTTGAGAGCCAATTTGTCACCCATCTAGTGACACAAGGGTTAATCACCAGCTGGGCGGGTTTCTCAATACCACCTGCATGGGGGATTGTGTCAAAACCCTAGACCAGATCAAGACAGGCAGTATGCACTAGTTCACTTTTATCCAAGCCTAATGCACATAATCAATTGGGCTGTGACAGATCGCCTGTGGTGCAACTCTGCACAAACCTTGATACGGTTTAATACATTTCAACACACCCTCCACAGGCTACATTCTCATACAAGGGTGTACATCAACATGCAACTAGAGTCAGGGGGTAGCACCTGATGCATGCATATAAAACATACTAACTCTCCTAAGCTGTGAGGTAGACCAACATGTCATCATGGACCTTTTCTAAATGGGCACTAAATATCCTGTGTGCAACAGATCTATGAATTGTTAATGCTGTCCATTACATCTGATGGATGTCCTCAAAGGTCATCAAGGGCATGCACGATAACACTTGTCATCCTGTGGAACTTGACCAGGCCAAGGCATTTAACAGATCCACACAGAGGTATTCAATACTGTCAGATATTGCCATAAATTGCTATAATCACCAAGTAGGCAGACCAGTGCATCACATACGTGGCATCTCGCCATGTTGAAATGTGTGTAGTGATCTATATCTCTGGTCCGGTAATCAGGTCCATACATCAGGGTTGTCTGCTAGGCCCTTCCTGTCCATTTTTAAGTGATAAACATTACAGATGACATGCATCCTGTGTCCAAACAGCTGCCTGAAGGACTACAGATTGTGGGCAATCTGACTCTCACTGTATACTAGTACAATACAGACAGTATCAACACATGCCAAAAATTGCTGCCACAGCAATGACTACACCTGCAATGACATGAAAACATGGGGGGGGGGTTGTTAAGCCAGGAAAACACAAGTATAATGTGGACATCACACCCTATAATCAGACCAATAGGTATGTGATCTGCATCCTGAGGCAGATGGCAAGTGGAACATCCACCAGCATGTGGTCACAGTGCTGACTACTCCCTTGTAACACAAGTACAGAGTATATGAAGGATATCCACATCAGAGGCCATAATACCTCCATAGTTCCCAGCCTTCACCACACAGTACAATCCACCCTTCATGTACCTCCCTGCACATCTTCCACTGATGCGTAACACTGTACCACCTTCAGTCAGCTGTCACATCTTACTGGCCATACCTAGGTATTTTCATGTCATACACTCTGATGGTGCAGAAACCCTACAGAGTTGTTAAAACAGGTATGTGTGCTACCAGTTTTGGTGACACACAGTACATGCTTAGTTGTTTGAAAACATTAATGGCATGGATAACATTTGTAACAGTGTATTGTGCCATATACACATCTGCCATGTACACCAGTCAACTAGCCTGTATTGCTCAGTGTCACATACAGGTTTAGCAGTGTTCCTCCTAATACTGCCAGTAGATTTACTGTGCTAGGACAGTGCGTCTGTGTGGGGTTACCCTCAGAGTGTGGACATACAGTAGTTGTACAAGTGTGTTGTGTAAGTGTGTTGTGCGTTTGTGCAGAATAGTCTGATCACCAAATCACATACATTACATCAGAAGCATAGGATTACTGGTGGCATTCTGATATTGTCCAGGATTGTGGTTGGTTCTTTTATTGTCGTCTGAGCCTTTACCCGTGTCCCTCTTGCTGAAGAGCTCTGCTGAGATTACACTAGTATTCAGGCAAATCAGTCTGCACAGCTTCACAATATGCACCCTACTCAGATTGTACATCAGATCCCCAATAGATTTGCTCATTACTCATGCAAGGATGAACATCTCATGCAGACATCCTCCCCACTGTCACCTTATAGGACAGTCACATACATACTGTGCAGCCCCTAGTTACCATATTGATATATGACTGGTGTTGCTGTTCCAACCATCTTCCACGGACATTCCCTCATCTGCTGTACATTAGGTTGCTTCATCTGTCCTTCCCTGTATTCATTCCTATAATTTGTCTGTCCCCATTTAATACATACTAGTTTATTTTGCATGGCAGTCCATGTACCATTAGAGCATTTACATGTACATAATGCCAGGAATGGGATATCAGTTCTCTGCACTATAGACATTGTCCTGTACCGTGTTTGGACCATATACTTAACATTCATACCTCTCAACTGTCCATGTGTTCATCAAATCTGTGGCTTTCTGCCAGATCACTAGGATGATTTCAGGACCGATGTGACTCATTACATGCATTTGAGTTTCATACTTCAAGTCCTACAGAACAGTATCAATACAACCCCCTGGTTAATTTAGCACATTTTTGAAGGGCATACATGTCCCTACTTCAGGGTCATTGTCCCCACCCATTATGTTGGGCTTTGTCTAGATGTCTTGCACAAAGATTAAGAGCCATCTGTGAAGCTCTGGTTATTGGAGACTTTCCACACAAAAATGCATGCAGTCAGTGTTTCGCTTAAAAGGAGTGCCATCAGTGTTCACTTGCATTGTTTCCTGGCCAGCAACACTGTTGCCAACCATGAAACCCTTTTTAAATGCAGTGCGCAGCATGAATGTGCAATACACGCTGCTGCTTGCTATGCACCACCACACAGGTGTGTAAATGCCATGTAGGCTTCGCACAAAGCCTGCATGGAGTTTATTGAATCCCAGGGAACGTGTATGGATGCTTAGGATTTAGAAAGGATCAAGAGATTGTGTGATATAATTAAGAGTTAGAACAAACTTAAGCAAAGAAATTTACAGGTTAGGCATCAGTGCATTTGAGTAGTATGGAGACTACTAGTACAAGAGAAATGAAAGATTGTAGCGAGGCAAGATCTTGGGAACAAATTATGAATATTTTAATAAATTATGTGAAAAAATGTTTCAAGATAGAATGGGATGTTCAAAAATTGATGGAAAATAAGGAACTGGAAAAAGATTATGTGAATTAGATAAGGTATTAAGAAGTTAATTTACAGTCTGTTTCAGGATCAGATGGAAGAGGAAGATAATTTTATAAAAACTTTACGGATTGGCAGAAAATACTTCAGTTGTGAATTAATAATCAAGTGAATGTTATGTATAAAAGTTAGGCAGTGGTATACTTAAGTTTAAATGGAAAAAGGAAGAAAAATTGAAAGCTGAAGACCTTGCAAGCTCAATGTTAAATGGATAATTAGAATACCTTTCCATATAGTGAGATACAAGTCCACAACAATCGCACAAGGACTTGGAAGTTTTGATGAGTATATACAAAGCACTCACTGAAAGGGTGAGGCAAAGTTAAACATTCATTGAATAAATACATTCTGTTTACAAGTGTTCATAAGTTACTTGTACCATTACATTTTGAAAAAGTTAATCCAATAGCTGTACAAAATAGGAATTGGACAATGAGAAGCTGTAGACAGGTAGTTACACCAACAGGTAGGCAGGTTAATAATAATCACAAATGGAAAATTTTAGTCATTGACCCAAGGGGCCTTTTTAAGCCTAGCCATGCTTCCCAATAAAATTAGATGGGGATTGTCGAAGGGTTTATGGGGGCACCCACCTGGATGGATGAGCATTTACAAGCTTACCCTCTAAAAGACAGGTGCTAGACTAGGGGTCTTATGGTTCCCGATCCACTGATCCAAGTTTAACGTGGAGTGCAGGAATGAAGTCTGCTTCACATGGATGAAAAGCCTGTTTCAGTCCCTGCAACATATTCAGTTTTATGTTGCAGGCAAGGTTTAGGTGCTTCCTGATGCTATTCATTTTACAGATGTGCAACAGGTCCATTAGGGTTAGATGGAAAGCACATCTCACCTCTCGGCAGCCTGTAGGAGACTGAATACAAGGACAAGGTTTTGAGGTGTATCTCCACACCCTGTATTGTTTTTGAGGAACTGAGAATGCTCTAGTTGCTGTATATGCATGACCAGGTAAATGCAACAAAATGGAGAATACATTTGATCTAGATGCCCTAGCCTTGCTTACAAGTTGTGCAACAGATTCTCACTACAAAAAACACATGGATGGTCAAATGCCAAATCGACTGAGCAAACTTCCCAAAATATACTATGATGCACGTCTTGAGGAGTCAATTGCACCTAGAATACAAACATCTGCAAATGGGTCTGCCAGAAGTCCTTGGTGAAGTAAATGTCAAACAGCCTTGAAGCACCCCACTAGTAAGTCCTTTTATGTGGAGGAAGATTATCCCATTCCAGTTTCTTGGGTCCTGCCCATCAGCCACCAGATTATCCAGGAGGTGGTTTATACCTAGTTTAGTGAGCCTTTCTACAATGGCAGAGTGAGGTATTGTGTCAAATGCCTTGGCCAGGTAGAGGTAAGCAATTTACAGAATTTTGCTCTCATTTACTGCTTTAGTTACCTTCCCAATCATCCACCAAGTTGAATATCCAAATTCTTCTTAAACCTGAAATGTCTGTCCAATGTTTGTAGGTTACCCATGTTTATCATTTTGTATACTCACAATTTGCTCAATAGATTTGCATATCAGGCACAAGTCAATTCACCAGGTCCATAGCAGGCACAAGTCAATTCACCAGGTCCATAGCAGGCACAAGTCAATTCACCAGGTCCATATAAATTCCTAGGGCCATGGAAAGCCCATTCCATCCTTGTGGAGCAGGATAATCAATTGCAGTCCTACATTTGTTTGGCATGAAGCCTGCGGTTCATGCCAGTGATCCCAATAGTTCACGTTTCATGCTTTTAAGGGAGGCATGCTAGGATACTATCAGGAACCACTGATGCAGTGTTCTTGGCCTTGAGAGCACATTGCTCTCTGATGATAGTGGGAGAACTATGGTAATTTCCCTGACGAGCATCTGGCAGGAATGTTGGGGGGTGTAAAACTGGAGCTAAAATTTGTCATCCAAGTGGTTTGCTGCATCTTCTGGCTCCATATAGGTGGCACCATTTACAATTCATTGCATTGCTGTTTATAGAACTTCAACTTCCAGACATAGCTGAAAAATGCTTGGAGATTATCCTTGACCTGGGTTGTCAATTTTAACTTCTTGCCTTGGTGGACTTTTGGTCACTTGTTTTGTTTAGGATGAGTTTTTTTTTTTAAGTTATCCCCTGCTTAATCCAGGTAGCTATAGCTTTCTCTAAGCAGCTGCTAAGATATATAGAGTTTCTACAAGCAATTTCTGCATAGGCAGTGGTATTCAGGGTTGTTTTTGGGGCAGGGGTGCTTGATATTTTGACAGGGTATCAATTGATCTAGAATAATTACAGGTTCCAGGGTTAGCTAATATCCCTGGATTTAAAAAGGAGACATATGATCTGACCCAACCAATGGATTACACTAGAGGGTACAACATACTGCCATGTGTGCGAGGACCAGGTCTAGGATGTTTGTGGCCCTAGTGGGCATACAGACTAATTGCTTGCATTTACAAAGTCCAAGAATCTTTTCATCCGGCTTGTTAGGGGTTGTGTACAAGTCAGTTTATACTGGAGTAGTCATCCATGAGTACAGTGTTATGCTAAGTGGGGAGCATCAACACTAAATGTATGCATTAGTTTTTTTCTGCATCATAGAAGAGGACAGATAGCTTGGCAGGATATGGCATGGAACTTCATATTGATAAGCCAGCCTCGAGAAGTGTTTTTTTTTTTTTTTTATATATAATGTAAAAAAAGGGACACCTCCACCTTTTGTCCCTTCCTGTGCAGTAGCTGGTCTAAATGGTGGAAGGCATTGTAGCCCTTGCATAGCTGGTGTACTCCTTATTAGTTTAAACCAGGTCTCAATAACTGTACAGAAATGTGCATTCTCCAGGATGAGGAGAGCTTGCAGTCAGTGGAGTTTATACTCCTGGCATTAAGCAGTTAACACCTCGATTTTTGCTGGGCTGATTTAGCTAGGTCAGTAGATTTATCAGGTTAGCAAAGCCCAAGAAAGGCAGTATGAGGATGGGCAAGGCTTTTAGACCACTTTCAGAATCCCAGAGGGGACAGGTGCATACTTTCCCTGACAAAGCTGTGTGGTCTACTGACCATATCCTCCTAGGCTGACAAATGATGTACCCCTTTGAATCAAACCACACTAAGCCAATATTCAGATTGTGGCATCATACTTTTGAGAAAGTCGAATACTGCTTCGTGTTAGGCTTGTGCCAGCCTGGGACATGGAGAATCATTCATGTCTCTATTATAGTCCAGGGAGGCAAGCTTAAATGGGCATAATGGACCTTAGACAATGGCAGTCACACTGGTACTTTTAGTTCAACCAAGTGAGGGAGTGAGCCAACAGATCCTGGCTGCAGAACTGGAACACTACATATTTACCCAGAGGTGGGATCTAAAAACCTTCAAACACTCAAGTTCAGAGGTTTACTAGGCTAAAGACAGCAAGGGCCTTAGCCATGCATCTCAAGTCTGACAAATTCTGATAACCTTGATAAATGTAAGCAGGGGCCAGGGAGATTAAACATTTACAGGTCAACTGTGTCCATTAGAGAAGTGCCAAACTAGGGATGAATTTCCCATCCAATTGTCCAAGTTGCACTTGAAATGGACCAGGGAGGAACTCTTGCTTCACATGGATGAGGAGCCTGTTCCAAAGACTGGGTAGTCTCTGGGACATTATCTCTCCAGCAAGTTTTATTTATATCACAGGCAAAGTTTAAATCTTCAGAATGGGCAACTCTGGTGTGGTTTGTTTTGTGGATATGCAATAGGTCCATTCGAGTGGAGTCTGACAGACTTAGATCTTCCCTAAAAAGCCTGTAAGAGAGACTGCCTGCATAGGATATTTTACTTGCACTGTGCACTGTGTATTCTTTTAATGAGGAACCTCTGTGGATGTTCCAATTGTTGGATATGCCTAGCTAGGTACATACCAACAGTGGCATTGTACTCCATGATTGTTCCACTGCATTCAGCATTCATCAGAACTAGGAATTCCTTGGACTTGGATGACATACATTTGTTAAACTGCACAAACATAGAATGATTTCCTCACCACTGTATACACATTGTCAAAAGCTGCGCAACATAGAAGGATTTCCTCACCGCTGTATACACATGGTTAAAAGGCTGGACTACTATGCGTGTCCCCAAGTCCCATACTACTGGGTCAACTCGAAGGTGTCAATATGATGGTTACCAGGGATGGATGACTTCCCAAAGGATACTATTATGCATTTCTTGGCATTTAGTTTTAGTCCATGGCTCTGACACCAGTTGTTTGTGTCATCCCCCTCCTGGAGAACATTTGTCTGAGATTCAATGACCGCTCCCAATTTGCAGTTATCTGCAAATTTAGTCAGCCAGAGACCACAGACATTGGCCCTGATTTCTGAGATATAAATGCCAAAAAAAGGAGCGGTCCAAGGACTGACCCCAAGCCTCTTTGTAGAGATGGACTCTACATTCTAACTTCCTGGGTCCTCTCTATGAGCCAGTTGGCTGTCCACCAGGTGACATACAGGTTTGTACCCAATCTTGAGTTTGGCAACAATACCCGAGCGGAGTATTGTGTCAAAGTTCACCAGGTTAAGTAGGCATGCTCTGCCCTTTATAAAACCAAACTGGGTTGGGTCCAGTGTCTGGAGGTTTACTATCACTATTGATCTCCATGATAATTCTTCCCATGGCTTTACATACAAGACTAGTGACACTTATGGGTCTGTAGATGGCCCACCTTTGTGCAGAGGGATGAACATTGCCTGTTTGGAGGCTAGAGTATTTAGGATAAACACTTGCAATAGATGCTTAAAGGTAAGCATCTATTGCAAGACCACCAGTTAATGGAGAGCCCACATTCTGCCTCTCAGTAGTCATCTTGGGATTAGTGGTTGTTTTCTCTTGGTAAGAGGAGTGCAATTGCATTATTCCCTGGAGACTGTTTATCACCAGAAAGCAAGCTTAACTGCTTTATATGTGACCGCTTGCAATCTGTGATCCTGGTGAGATTAGGAGCAGAGTGCATGGACTCCTGACTGGTTGGAGAGGAGTGTTATGTGGTTGCTATTAGAGGCATCTACCAGAAAAAGGCTACAAACCTGCAGTCCATTGCATCATCTGGGACGAGACTGTGGATCACCAGACAGTCAGTGGCCTGCTTCTCTTCTTGGGATTGGTGCCAACATTTTACTTCTGGTGAGAGAAGCAAAGGAGTATGGTGTCCCAACAAAATTAAGCTGTGCTGAGACCATGCAGTAGCCATTCATGCAACTCTCCACATTTCATCATTCTTGACGAGCTAATTCTGTATTTTTCAGATAAGTACGGCTTGATTTCTTCCCAACTTCAGAATATCTGCCTGAATACTTAGTCCTTACATTTTCAGGGTCTACATATTAGTTTCCCCTCAAGTTTTTGGCAGTGCTCTGCAAGACTCAAGACACATTGAGTGACATTTTTCCTGTAAAGGGAATAATCAAGGAAACCGCTCCAGTAATAATGACCATCCCTCCTGGCACATCTAAAGGTCAGTTCCCTGTGCTTTCTCATTAACCTGGTGAACTTGGGCATTCAGAGGCAGTGTAGCAACTGCCTCATGTACACAGACATCCCTCTCCTCTTACCTCCCAACACACAGACTTGAGAGATGCACTTGTATATCCAAATTGGAAGTTATGCTCTCTCAAGCCAAGGCCAGAATAGCTGATTAAGAGAAGGGTCAACACCTGCACTGCACCACACATGCAACACCACACATGCAACACAGCTCTATAGAACACCCATCACAGCTCTCACAAATACACAAATCACACACCCACCTTTGCAGAGGCTCTCAATAGAAGTCTACCCAAACAGCAGAGACCTCCAAGGCAGAAATGCACTACCACCACAACTCAGCACAAACCACAAGACACAATTCACCTACACACAGTGTGCTGCTCAAACCAAGCCCCCAAGGCAAAACAGCTTGCCCAATACACTAATCATAGGTGACTCTATATAGGGAGGCACTCTATGTCCCACTCACTAGGTTGAATAAGGAGAAGGTAACAGTCAATCAGGTGCCAGAATCCACCACCACATACTCTGGTCACTCCACAACAAGTAGGACTGTCACTGTCCAGGTGGGTGTGAGTGACCAGAGATGCACCTCCCTGGACTACATGGAGGAGTTCTTGGATTATGTGGCCCAGGCAGGTATGACCCTAGCCCTGAGCAGCTTCCTACCATAGTCCAGAATGATACCCCTGAGCAGCTTCCTACCATCATCCAGAATGATACTGCAATACAAGCAGAACATTATTGACTTCAACTACTGGCTAGGTTTCTGGTGTCATTCTAAGGAGATCCAGTATCTGTCTGCTTGGGATGACATGATTGACAGACCTCTATGCTTTGCCAGAGATGGCCTGCATCTGTCAACCCTGGGTTTCAGGATACTGGCTAAGGCTCTTGCCACCACTATAGTGCCTTTTTTTTTTTTTTTAAGTGATGTTCCAAAGACCAAATTACCACTGTAACAGCTATAAATAAATGCAATCAAGGGTCATGCTGCACAACGCTAGAAGTCAATCTCAAGAAGCACTTTCTCAAAAGCACTCTTCAAAATGGAGAACAGACAGCGATTCAGGTCGTAGCCTGCTTTAGGTCCCCAACTATGTCTCAAGACTCGCTCCATATTCTTAAGCACCCTGGAAACTATTAGGATCCAACCCAACACACTCATACTAGGTGACTTAACTACCCCTCCGTCAACTGGGAAAACTACTCGTGCACCAATACACTGGCCCAATGCTTCCTGGAATTCATCAGTTCTAATGTCCAGACCAGCTCATTCTTAACCCCACTAGAGGAAGTAACATCCTTAATATGGTTATTACTAACATGGGCAACCATTGCTCTACACCAATGACATTTCCTCCCTGGGTAGATCAGACCACATGGAAATCCACATCTCACCCACACCCACCATAAAAGGTAATCACCATGAAAAACTTTTCCAAAAGCTGACTTTGGGTTCCTAAAAAGCAGAGGTGGCTAACTTCATCAATGGAAAATAAATGCAGGACTGCAGACTCATACACCAATGCACTAAACATACATAAATGCATAAACTAGCCATACCAAACAGAACCAAGCTGCTCTTTTTTTTTTTTTTTTTTTTTTGCAAAAGCCAATCTGGTGGTCCCCTGCCATTATTTGCAGAAAAAGGTGAAGTCCCACGACTGGAAGACTCCCTTATTAGCCTCAACAAAAAGTTGAGATCCCTCAAAACCTCTAAAGCCAGCTATGAAGGCAGAATTGTGGCAGACATTAAAAACCACAAAGCCTTCTATGGTTATATAGAGAAGCTTCATGGCAATACCCAGGTTTGCTCTGACTTACTGCACAATGGTACCTCCTAAACTGAGCTATATATTAACATACTGGCAAGACAGATTCAGTGCCAACTTTATCTCCCCCCCCCTCCTAAAGGACCAATCACACCACCAGAGGAATGCCAGGCACCCAGCATTACTACAGCACAGGTTAAAGCTGCATCCATAATTCCCTGGCTATTTCTTCCCACACTTACTTCCCTGGACTGTCTAGCAGGGTGACTGACGTGATCCCCAGGGTGAATTTCCTTTCTCCCATCCAATCAAGGTTCCTTTTGAGGAGGGCAAAGGAGACACTCTGCTTGACATGTATGGGCAGTGTATTCCAGTCTGGGGAGTCTCGACAACTATCCCTCCCAGCATATTTTGTTTATTGTGATGACAAGGTTTAGATCCCTGAAGTGTGTGGCTCTGAGGGATTGGGATTTCTTTAAGTGTAGCATGTCCAACAACTCTGGGTTTGACATGGCCTTGTATGTTAAGCAGAGATTGCCTCCGAGTAGACTATATGCGACAGATTATAGCTGGAGTTTAAGGCAGTCAGCATAGGGCATCTGCTTTAGGCCTGTAATTCTTTTAGTGAGGTATTTCTGTGGCCTTTCCAGTTGTTGCAGATGTCTTGAGGCACATACCAAATGGGGAATTGTATTCTATAATGGATCTAATGAGGGACGAGTACAGTGGGACAATGACCTCCTTTTTTCTGAATGGAAAGCCCTTAGTGATGAGGTGTGCCACATAGGATTTTCTGACTGTTTTGACGATGTGGTTATTGAAGGTGAGACCGGTTATTGAAGGTGAGACCACTGTCCACCTGTGTCCCTAAGTTTCTCATCACACTTTCGGTGTTTAGTGTACTGCCACCTATGTGGTAATTCACGGGTACATGTTTTTTCCCCAAAGGGGATAACTATACATTTCTTGGCATAGAGCTCGAGCCCATGGCTCTGGCACCAATCATCTGTTTCTGTAAAGCCCTTTTGTAGAGTATCCACATCATTTGGGAATTCAGTAATGGCTCCCAGTTTGCAGTCATCTGCAAACTTTGTTAGCCAGTCCCTTACTGTTGGCCTGTACTTCAGAGAAGTAGATGCCAAACAAGAACGGTCCCAGGACTGAACCCTGGGATACTCCACTTCTCTGGAGCTGGATTTGGAGTCAGCTACTTTTACAGTGTGGGTTCTGCTAGTAAGCAACCCATCAAGTGACGTAGGGATTAATGCCCAGCTTAGTAAGTTTATCTATGATTCCAGAGTGGGGGATGGTGTCAAAGGTCTTGGCAAGGTCCAGATAGGCTGGACTGCCTTATCCTCATCCACGGCTCTGGAGACTGATTTGAAATCAATCAGGTTCAGGAGACAAGATCGGCCCTTCATGAACCCAAACTGGGTGGGGTCCAGTGTTTGAAGGTAGCCAATATCTGTTTTACAAGTTCCATGATAATACGTCCATGGCCTTGCAGATCAGGCTAGTCAGACTGATGGGGTGGTAGTTCCCGGGATCCAAGGTGGATCCCCCCTTGTGGAGTGGGATAACTGTAGCTGTGTGCCACTCAGTGGGCACAAAGCCTGAGGGGAGGGTATGATTAAACATGACACTTAGGTGAGGTGCCAGTTCATTTTGTAGTTCATGTAGTACACAGCCTGGGATGTCATCTGATCCCATGGATGCTGTATTCTTAGCTTTGGAGAGTGCGTTTTTTTACCTGTGTGGCCATTTACCAGAATTTGGCAATCTTCCAGTATCAAGATGGGCTGTTTAGGGGGTGAAGTTGGCACTGAATCGATCTGCCAGGATATTGGCAATATCCTTGGGATCAGTATATTTAATGCCATTCTGTTGTAGCTCAGAGCAGATCTGAGCATTGCCATTTAGATTCTTGACAGTCCTAAAACACCTTGTGGTGGTCTTTGGAATCTGTGGCAATTTTATTTTCGTAATTAGCTTTGGAGGATTTTATGAGGGATCTCAGCTTCTTATGGAGGCTGGTAAGGGAATTTTTTGCATTGTGGGATTTTCCTCTTTTCTGCAACAGTTTCTTCCTTTTGTTGTAAAAAGTTTATTTATGGCAGAGGACCACCAGATTGGCTTCCTTTTTTTTTTTTGGAGGAGAGCATATTGGTTCTATTTGGGATGGCACGATTCATGCATGAGTGGATGTGCTCGTACAATACCTTAGTGTAGGACTCAGTTGAACTTGCAGTTCCCGTCTGCATGGGCGTCATGAAGTTAGTCACTTCTGACTTGAGTAGCATGAAGTTGGCCTTGGAGAAGTTATGGAGGTTTCCTTACTGGGGAGTGGGGGTGGGATGTGGATGTTTAGGGTGATTAGCTTATGGTCTGACCTTACCAACAAAGGGGTGACCATAGGTGTGGAGCATCGATTTCCCATGTTGGTAATTACAAAGTCTTGGATATTGGAGCCCCTGGTGGGACTATGGATTAGTTGATCCAGGGCATTGGAATTTATGAATTCCAAGAACCATTGGGCAAAGGTGTTGGTACACAAGTAGTTTTCCCAGTTAATGGCAGGGTAGTTGAAATAGAGTATTAGGGTGTTTGGTTGTATCTTAATATTTTCCAGTATGTTTATAAAAATTTGTAGCTTGTACCAGTTACAGTGATGGTTTCCTTGCTTTTTTGCCTGAAAAAAAAACTAGAGGAAGAGGTTAGAGGAGCCTAGTAGTGACCTGAAGCCTGACAGGGCACAGGCACTCTGATCATATCTGGCATGGCATGGTGGTCTGTCAATCATGTCGCCCCAGGCAGGCATACTGGATCCCCTTGAATGACACAGAAGCATTTAGCCAATTTAAGTCAATCATTTTGTCCTTTTATTGTGGTATTCTGGGTGCACAAATGACAGTCATTTGTATGACGAGTGCATGACTTGTGACTTGAGTGCATATGATCCTGATCCTGGCCTGGCACCAGCAGCTGAGCTCAATTTTCTCCTTATTCAGCCTCCCTGGTTGTGGGTGGTCTATTGACCTATGACGTCACCTATGACTAAATAAGTGTTAGTACACTCTTGCCTTAGGGGCTGCTGCTGCTGGGTGGCACACTGGTGTGTGTGGCTATGTGACACTTTGGGATTTTTGTTTTTTTTTGCTTTTTTGGTGGTACTTGTTGCTTGGGCATGTTACAGTTAATGGCCTGCATATATGTGGTTAGTGTTAGTGCATCATGGGGTGGTGGGTGTAGTGAGTAGCTAGGGGGCTGTGTTGCTTTGAGGTGTAGTGCGGTGTTAACCTCCTCTTGGTCTGTCAAAACAGCAAGATAGATTGAAAGGGGGATCACTTTTGTATTCTGGTACTATGGAATACAGTAGGATGGCCAATACATTTAACACTGATGCAGTGGCTTGTGAGACAGATTAGGGGGTGTGAGGGAAGAGAGAGATCAAGACAGATTCACCCAGCTTGTTTCTGACTTTATCTGGCTCAAGCTAAGAAATGGGAGGCTAAGCAATCTGTATATGCATTTTGGTGTATTGCTTGTTTGGCTTCCGATAATGAAGTTGTTTTTACAGCCTGGGAATTGTGGTTTGCCTTTTATTGCAGGATTTTAGATCCTGTTGGCTGTCCATTTGGTTTTTGGTTTGACCTTGCCTGCCAGGTTTTTTTGCTGAAATAATTGAAAATTTTTTAGTTATTTTTATAGCTATTAAATTCTTTGTACAGCCACTTTTTTGTTTTTTGTTCTGTAGTTAGTTTTGGCCAAGCTTTCTTATTTTCACAGCTCATGCTTATGCAGCTATTAACATAACTGTACAGGGTTCTGTGAAAGTGTCTGTATCTGGCATATTCCAGAAGTTTAAGGCAGGCCTGAATTTATTTTTTGTCAGGTTCTCACAGGAGGTAGCCTGACTGCAAGAAGTGAATGAATAGGGTAGGTTTAGTTTATTTTTTTTATTTATATTTCATAAGGAGTGGTCTGACTTGGTTGTTGAAACCAGGAAAACCATTACAGTGTCTGTGTCGTGCAGAGTACTATTAGGATAGTAGCAGATCCAGTATGGTGGTGACCACCTTTTGTATTATTCCATCTGGTGGTTGAGGTGGTGAATAATCGGTCCAATCTCTGCATGTACAAATTCCAAGTTAATAGTGTTTCCAAATGTAAAAAGTAATTAGAGGTGCATCCTGTATTGGGTTGGATGGTTAGTGTTATGTTTCCTCCAAATACACGATGGGTTTTGGTTGGGAGGGGGACCTCATAGGCACCTAGAAGGAAGTAGTAATGGATTTTACCTATGGTGTATTGAATGAGTGGAGCAATGGCATTATCCAGCTGAAGACCTTTTTGAAGTATACTATTTTTTGATGTAAATAGACACCCACCACCTTCCCTCCCTGCCTGTGAGCTGCTGTAAATGTATGTCCCAAACCATTTCCTTACAATGTCATGTTGTCTCTGTTTTCTCTCCACTTTAAGACCTCCAGTGACATCATGGACATCAGCAGGTAAAAGTATTTAGGAGTATTTAGTGTTTTAGACTTAGCATTGAGGAGTAATACTTTAGATTTTTTTTTTTTTTGATATTTCATGCCCAAAAAAGGGAAGATGTGGGGAAGACAATTAGATATAGATATTTGGAGCCTAGAGGGGAGATTAGAGAGACCAGCAGCAAAAGCAGCATGGTCCTGCTGACCCCTCCCCTGATGCTGATGAAATATGCAACTCTGAATGACAATGCAGAGAAGCTCGCCATTTATGAAAGAGTTTGTTCAGGGCATCAGTGAAAGGAAAATGCTGCTCTGCTCAGCTCAGGGCTCATACCAGCCTGAGACACATTCATATAGTCTAGTGTCTCTCATCTCTAGGGAGTTACTCCAGGTTCATCTCTCCCACATGGATAGGAAGTCATATATAAATGAATGGTCCAATGACCTGATGATGTGTGTGTAATGTGGCAGATCCTAGCTCTAATAAGCAACAGCAAGCAAGTTCTACTTTACTCAGTCTAGTGCTGATCAGTGTGCACTCATGTGTGTCTGTCAATGGAGTCTGATATGATATGACTGGAATGTGTGGTTGTGTGCCACTTTTGGCCTTAGCCCCATAGGCAGAGAGATGTAGAGATGTGTGTTGATGTGGTGTGGGGGTAGTGTCTTGAAGAGTGCATGGGTGTGTGTGGTGTGTACTTCATCTAGGAGGCCTTTTTGGTTTGGAAAGGTTACATGCAAGTGCCTCAGCATATGTGGGTTGATATGACTGCTTAGAATTGTGTGTGATGGGTGCAGTATGCATAACAACAACCTTAATGACATTAGCAGTACTTTTACAGTGAGAGCTAGTCTCCAGTGACCTTATGTAAATACATCTCTCACACACCATATCAGTTTGAGACTTAATTGGTTGTCAGTAAACAAGAGGCAATTTCTGAAATGCCTTAGGATGCCCATATCCACCAAGACAATAACAGACCGTAGGAAACTTCATACCCATGGCAACAGACCTTTTTTTTTGATTAGGCAGTTGGAGTGAATATCAATCACTGTCAGGAGTATTCGTTTTGTAACTGTTGGCAGTGCTTGCCACTGCTAACCAATTGTCCTGTGTGCAACTAGGTATTTGGAAACAAATCAGGCAGTACTTACTGAAAACAAAGAGTTAGCTTGTCAAGAATGACGACAAGAGGGAGTTGCATGAATGGCTACTACTAATGCTGGTCTCACCACAGCTTCACTCTGTTGGGATACAATGCTCCTTTGCTTCTCTCACCAGAAGCAAAATGTTAGCACCAATCCCCCAACAGAAATAGGCCACAGCCTCTTTGGTGATTCAGTCTGGTCACAGATGATGCAAGGGTCTGTAGGCTTGTATCCTTTTTCTGGTAGATGCCCTAAATAGCAATCAGACCAACCAGGAACATTAAGCACAAGACAAACCAGAAACAGGTCAGGAATCAATGCATTTTGCTCCTCCTCTCACCAGAACAAGAATACAAACACAGATTCCAACCAGTCACTTACAAAGCAGTTATTAGGCTTTCTAGTGATTAGCAGTCTCCAAGAAATAATGTTCCTGTACTCCTCCTCACTAAGGTGAAACAGAAGCACTAATCCCAGGATAACTACTGAGAGGCAGAATATGGGCTCACTAATAACCAGTTGTCTTGCAATAGATGTTTAAAGGCAAGATGGTTGATCCTAAACCCTGCAGTGTGCACTAAGCAGTTTGATGCAGTGGGTAATTCCAAGTTTTTGATGCAAAGTGGGTAATTCCAAGTTTCAGCTCTAGAAGAGGAGGAGAGCAGTTATTTTTTAAAAGAGTGCAATAGATTGAAGGGGGGGGGGCACTTTTGTATTCTGGTACTATGGAATACAGGGCGATAGCCAATAAATTTAAATATAGTTGAAGGGGAGTGATTTCACAAAATGATAATTTTGTGCTTACTCACACCAGACAGTGAAATGAGAGCAGGAAGGGGATATGGTCAAACATAAGGGGCAGGCAACTAGAAAGACAGCATGTTTAAGAACACAACAGGGTAGGAAGGTGGGGGTGAAAAAAAGAGTCTCGACTCAAGACAGAACTGCGATATCTTCAAATTTTTAAGATGCAATTAAAAGCAGAATACACGTAAAGCACAGTGTAAAGAAAACAAATCACAGTATACAAAATAGAAAAAGGAAAGTAATACAAAGTGCAAGAAAACACAAGCAAACTAAGTTTTCCCTCACAACAAGCTGTAAGAGTCTGGATGAGCCTTTCCAGTAACAGCCTGGCTAACAAAACGTTGACTACTTGGATCCGTTTCAGAGATGCAAGTTAAGCACAATCTACAAGACAATTACACCTAATTCCCCATTTCAAATCAATTTAACAAACCTACGGTAGCCACTGCTACAAGCATTTTGTATAAAACGTGATAATTATGTCACCTCACCAATACTGTCATTCATTTCATGAGCTTGATGCCAGGCATCTTCCGACCCACTATCTGTCTAGTAGTATTAAATGCTTTATCCCATGCATGGGTCCCCTCAAATGATATATGGTATGATCCCAGTTACTCATTGTGGGTAATGCACAATTCAACCACGGGATGGGCAAGTCCAATCTGTAACCAAATGGGAGGTTATTTAGAGCACAAAAAGGGAAACTGGCTAGAATTAAATGGCCTGCAATGGCAGCTAGCCTAGTACTTGCCTATGAACCCAATATGTTTTCTAGTAGAATTGGCTTGTAAAACTACCAAATGCTTTATTATTACCAATTAACTTGTCAAAGTGTTATTATAAAATCATTTTATTATACATTGCCCCTGTGGGTCCAGGTCTTGACTCGAGTCATTGTACCAGCTCACCTACCAGATTACATTGCAATAAATAAAACGGAAACTTGAATATGCTTGTAATGTAAACTGGCTACATAGTGCAATCAAAATATTTGGATGCAGAGGATACAAGCCCCATAGTTCTCAGCACAGATCTGAAAGTGAATCCCTGTTAAAGCATGCAGTATAGTCCAAAGTAACAAAATGAAGGTTTGCAGCATCCATTTAACACAAAAAAGCAATGGCATAATATTGGTATATCTGCATTAGTGACTTTCTTGGGCTTCAGGGGCAAAGCTATTTTTTGCCAAGCCAATAAGATT
The DNA here is from genome assembly GCF_019279795.1 of Protopterus annectens. Taxonomy (NCBI): domain Eukaryota; kingdom Metazoa; phylum Chordata; order Ceratodontiformes; family Protopteridae; genus Protopterus; species Protopterus annectens. The sequence continues at coordinate 1,120,266,119 of NC_056733.1, read as the reverse complement.
AAAAGACCAATTATATACCAATTCATAAAGTGATATCCTTACTTACCCCTACCCCCATAAGATGCAGTGACATCAGGTTTAGAGATGCAGCAGAAAGCACTGCTCCTAATGTCAGGGGTTTGATGGAAAAACCCTTGTACAAAAACTAACAGATTTCAAAATGAACTAGGTTCTTGTAAGAAGGAGTTAAATTATTTTGCATTTGAACAAAGCAAGAGGAAATGTTCAGACTGAAAAGCACCAGCAACAGGAGAGAAATTGACAGTCAAGTGTATTTAGAGGTCACAAAATTACCATTAAACTAAAATAAATTAAAAGCTACAGATTGATGACTTCTGGATAAACTGCTTACCTATGGGACCAATAAAATAAGTTGCATTACCAGAGAAGCTCCAAACACCTCAGGGAAATGGTCATATATTCATAGTGCAAACTACCCCAGGATATCAATTTTAATCTAAAATGATAAGATTAAAATTGTATATATATATATATATATATATATATATATATATATATATATATATATATATATATATATATATATAGCTGGTATTTTTACATTTAATCAACATTGCAGCATTTACAGCTGTACCAAAAGGGAACACCCTTTTCCCCAGTGATGTATACGTTGGCTACGGCATCTCCAGCACATGCTGTCAGGCTGGAAAATGAGTATTGGTACAGATAAGTGGGATAATTGACATTTGTTTACAAGAAAGTCCAGTTGAAGAGCTCATTTTCAGCAGAGACCCATGGAGAAGAGCTCCCTTTAACAGTGAAAATCTTCAAAGACTAGATAACCGTTAAAATTACACTTCTGAAATTAATACTGTAAAGCAGAGGTATAACAAATGATATAAAGAGAACAATGAGCAAAAAGCAAATTAAAACTACATACAAATTGACAATTCACAGTAGCAATAAATACAAGTCATGTGTTTAGTTTAATTGCAAGAGGATAGATTAGTATAAATGGGGAGGAGGTGACAGGAAGGTTATGTAATGTGGCAGAGATGGTAGGATAGTCAGGTGAAGAGGAAGTAGTGATGGGAAGAGAAATTGTACAGATGTGTGGAGAAAAGTAGACAAGACTGATGTTCAATGCAAATGTTATATGCAGATATAAAAAAAAAATCAGAAGCAGTAAAGTATGTTCAGTCTGGTTTCAGGGCAAACAGTACAACTAAGTTGTATCCCTTTTGAGCAAAGGTTCATTAAAACTATTTGTATAAACTTGGATAAAATGACCAAATATGCATGCACTACATACACATTTAATGCAAACAGTTATGGATTTCTCAAATGGTTTACACAATAGAATAAGATGATTTTGAATTTCATACTTATAAGCCAAGACTGGCCTTACATCATAAAATTAGCTCAAAAATACAAAGTGGACTCAGTTTACCAGGGGAATGCACTGATCAGTATGATCAATTTCATGTTCAGCCTGGGTAAAATACATTTTCGTATTTTGTTTGTGAAATGTTTTGTAAGCAATAACAGAATGGTTCAGTCTTAATGCACAGAAGAAAACTGTATATACATTCTGGTGAGGAGGCACAGTGCAATGTATAATCACAGTGCAATGTATAATCACAGTGCAATGTATAATCACAGTGCAATGTATAATCACAGTGCAATGTAGAATATATACACATTCGTTTCTAAAGTGGGTCAACCTTCAGTGAATCTTGAGAGGAAGAGATAATAGGAAAGGAGATGGATTAGGAGACATGCCCAGCATTTAAGCAGGGGCATTTGGCTTGGATAAGTGCTTTTTGAGTTACATTCTGAGTAAGTTTCTTTCCTTTATAAAGGAGGAAGACTTTGGCAAAGAGTAGGTCCCTGAGAAAAAAGGCATGTTCAGTGCAGCGGGTTTGGTTCCAAGGGTAACTAGGTTTGGAGTAGCTTGTGAGTAGTATCGCAGGCTGTGAAGTCTGGCTGCTAGGGAAGAAAATGCGTGGAGTTGGGATCCTAAAAGTAGGTTAAGATCTTTGATTTATGGGTAGCCATTTGGCTTTTTCCTAGGGAAATAGTGATGCTCAGAGAGCAGAGTTTGTAATGAATCAGCAGATGCCGTTAGAGATTCTCTACCTACTCTTTCTGCTGGCAACTTTCAGGAGCTTCGCCAAGCCGGCAACTTTCAGGAGCTTCGATAAGCCGGCAACTTTCAGGAGCTTCGATAAGCCGGCAACTTTCAGGAGCTTTGCCAGTCCTCAAGCTTTCCTGTCCCATAATGGAGATGAGCAACAATAGTCCTCCGATCTCATTTGCTGCTCAAGAGAATTCTCCAGCACTTTGCTCATTTTATTCAAATAAGTGAAAGAATACACTTCCATTTCTTTTCTTCAGTATTTCTCTATTTCCTCCGGGGCTTTGTTTTTTCAGTTACCACATATTTATTTTCCAATCTCTCAGTCAGTTGGTCACCTTGGTCCTGGACATTTGGATGCCTCATGTGACATCTATTTTGATCAGATCCTTCTTGATAGGGATAGCAAATAGTTTGAGGCCTTCTTTCCAGCCAGATCTCCTGCAGAGCTATATTATCTGCTTCAGCTTTGACCACTCAGCAACTCAATAGAGCAGAGAAATGTTTAAGCCAATGAACAAAGAAATACAAATAAGGCTAGAGAAAGGATAAAAACAGACAAGAACTGAAGTAAAATGAAAAGACCCACCCCAACTCAATCCCCATTTCAAGCATGCATCTTCTTCAGACCAATATTTTTCTTGGAAGATTAAACTTCAGCAAGAAGAATTTTTGGACTGCAAGCCTTGTCATATTTGATCTTTCACAAAGAGGGCAACCCTTTGGCCTTGCCCTACCTTTGTTCCTAAAGTTGTCAGTGATCTGCCTTGAATCTCACCATACATTTACCCTTATTTTCCCCCAAACCATTCTAACCAAGGAGAATACATTTTGCACACTTTAGATGCAATTCCTTTAGATGTAATTGAGATAGTGTGTCACAAAAAAGTGTGACAAGACATTCAACTTTGTGCCCTTTTCTAAAATCAGAGGACAAAAGAGTCTGTATACAAGGTTGTTGGGCTGCATTACTTTTGCTTACAACTCAAAGGCTTATAACTTTCAAACCGCATTCTACGAGATCCGTACACATCTACTTCTCTACATTCTACAAGATCAATTCATACATTTCCTCACATTCTAAAAGATCTGTTCATACATCTACCTTTAATCAGTCCATATAGGATGCTCTGCACAGCAGAAACATGGTTTACAATGCACGCCATTGTAGAGCATTACAATTTCTAGAACTGAAGCAGTCTTCGATTCCACTACACTCCGTATCCTGCCATGCTGCCACACAGGAATAGTGGTAGCTGGGAAATGTGTCCGAAACACTTAAGGGGGCAACTTAGGATACAAAACATTATGTACTTCTAATGCTAGATGGTGGCTGTCCTCTCCATCTCAGCTTTCCTCCCACTTTCCAAATAGGTCGCATCTCCTCCCACTTTCCAAATAGTCGCATCTCCTTGTGTTTTTTTTTTCCCCTGGAAGGAGATTTATTTAACATGTTTACCAGGAAAGTCTGGCTGGGACAGCGCTTATTTTCAGTGGCTGCCCAGAGAGAAATGCTCCAAACATGTCTTTGTAATGTGGGAGGAAACTTGAACACCCAGAGGAAATACTTGAATGCAGGGAGGACATACAGACTCTGCATAGAATCGAACCAGAGAACCTCTTGCTGTGAGGAGACACCAACTGCTGCATCACTGCACTGCCCTACACTTTTATTCCCCCCACATCTAAATCAATTTAGGAACAAACTCAATCCAAGGAGCATCAACACATAGCAATATAGGAGAGGGACAGGGAGAGTGAGCACTGGAGAAGTCCTGAAAGTTGCCAGCTCAGGTCCTCTACATAGCAGATAACCCCAACAGTTGAGACAGAACAAGGATTTGGTGTTCTGGTAACTACATAACATTAGTTTTGTTTTTTAAGCTGAAATTTCAGGACTTTACTCAACCTGCATAAGTTTCAGTTACTAGCATACTGAAGCTGAATGAAGCCAAAAAACCTAGGTCAAGTGTGAGCTGCCACAGATAACAGTACAAAGCAGGTAAGGGCACAAGATGCAGGTGTTTTACACCTTTGCAGTAGTGGGGGAGGTAAATGAAGGAACTATGAATTTCTGTGGAAGAATATATATTTGGCTACTTCACGTGATGGTTTATACAATGAAAGTTATTCTGATGGCTTAGTGGTCAACACAAATCAAGGTAATGCAGTTGGGTGTGGAAGAAAGATGGAAAAAAAATAGATGGTACAAGAAGCTGCTGTTGCAGTAATGCATTTGTAAGTAAATTTAGAAGCAAAATCACCTGGATTTATGATATCTGAAGATTGGTAAAGATGGGCGAAGGCTGCCAGCCTAGCCAGATAGAATTCTATCATTTGTAAATATGAATGTTGAAATACAAGCTTGTCTTCTTAAATAACAATGTGCTGTGAGATAATTCTATCATTTGTAAATATGAATGTTGAAATACAAGCTTGTCTTCTTAAATGACAGAATGTGCTGTGAAATGTTGAACTTAAAACAATGTGGCAACATTGCCATCTGCTGTAAAGAAAGCCAGGTCAAGCATTTCTTGTTGGCCCTTTTGAAATTAAAATTTCATCACTGCCTTTGATGTTTACAATTCGGCTCTGGCCGGGCTAGATTAAGGCTTCCTGCCCATTGTTTTAAGGCTAAAGTTAATGACCAGAATTTACATATGGAATGTTGTTTATTGCTCTAAGTGTAAAAGAATGTAAATGCAGTTCGTCAGCCTGGGAACACCAGGAACGTGTGAAATGCAATGTTTTATCAGAACTGCAATTTCAATTTAAACAGAGAACCTGAAGGCATTAAGCATTTTTGTCTTGATCATCCAACTCACAGCACTGTCTTGCTCACATGCAAGTTCTTAAACTTGTGTTTTCTTTTAGGGATGGCTAGAATCTAGAAAGGGATAGCTAGAATCTAGAAAGATTAGACTGTTTTTCTGTTATGTCAGAACTGTACTACTGAATTAAGTATCTGTGTAATCTCTGAATTCTTGACTAGCACTGACTGTGTAGTAGAAAGTATTGTCTTGTTGTTTTAATTAAATATTTTAAAACCTTAACTGTGGCTGGTGTAGAGATACGTTAAGCTCTAGAGTACATTGCATATTTATAGTGATTACTGTACCAAATCACACTAATAAGCCTCGACTGTTTAGTCACATCTACCAATTGGATAATATTGCACAGTAATAATTGGATACCCCTTTAAGGGCCTTTGAGTAGCTGATAATTAGCTGGGTGGTGGCAGTAATTACTACCGTATAGTCTGGGTAAAAGGGGCACAGCTAGAAAACCTGTGCCAGCCTTCCCCAGAAGTGTCTGTGTGGTTGTGTAAATTCTTCTCAAAGTGTGTGCGTCAACTACTTGGGCAGGGACACGAAGCACTGGTTGGACAGAGGGTGCTGGAGATTTTAGCTTGCCCAGCTAGGCTGAGATCTGGACCCCATAGCTGTGCCAGTGGGGAGTCTTATTGGGGACCTGGGGAGCAAGGGAGTGACCAGCCAGGGACTGATCTGTGCACTCTTAAGGAAATTGCACTTTACAGTGTGTATTTGTTATCCTTTCCTCATATACGAGACGCCCCCTCTGGTGTTAGTGGCAAGGACTGAGGCTCCTTGATTGTTAGGCCAGGGCACAGGCATCAATATCTAAATGATGTCCCATTATAGGGAAAATGGGATTACTAGAGAAAGGTTACACAAAAAATACTAATCGGTATTGACTCACAGCAAGTAGTTCTCTGGTTCGATTTTTGGCTGGGGTACTTGGTAGTGGAGTCTGCTTATCTGTGTGGGTTTTTCTTTGTGAGTTCAGTTTTCCTCACACATTCCAAAGATTTGCAGTAGGTAGGTTGGTTATTCTAACCAACCAATTCTTGGTTGTAGGTATGAATGTGAATGCATGTGTGGTATACAAGAACAAGTGCGAGCATTGGCTCTAACTGGTCACTATTGATGCGACACCCCCACTGGGAAAAAGGGGGTTTTATAGATGGAACCAAAGATAGGAGTAGGAGTAGAGCACTACAGAAACATTAATACTTTTCTCCCCTGGTGTTCATTAAATAATATCGCTTGAAAAAAAGAAAGCCTTCTTGATTTTATGCTTGAAACTCTGCACTATGAGAGTGGTCTGCCCCTCCCCCACAAAAAAAAAAGTACACCAGGTTTCTTAGCAGACCAAACAAACCAACTAGCTTTGAGGATTAAAGCACAGTTAATGATCCGTTTTCTGTGGCCCAGTGGTGAAAGGTTTCATTTCTTCAGTCTCATCACCTGACTGATGCTGCTCCTGGGTAGAATCTGAAAAAGATCCACGTGCATCAGTGCTTTAACCCAGAAAAAAAATACTAACCCCAGGAAAAAAAAACAAATAAAAATAAAAGATGCAATGAATTTCAAGTAGGATCTTGGATGCTTAAACATAGGAAAGTAGAATAATTTATAGTCTGTCCTAAACTTTCAGTGCTATCAGCAGGACCCAGAATAATCTTAGGAAAATTCTGCCTCCAAATGCTTTTCTGAAGCTACTATGCAAAAAAAGGTTAACTGGGCAGGAGCCACACATTCCAGGTTACATCTGTGTTGGAATAATTATTTTGTAGCTTCATAAGCTCACTGCTTTTGTACATCACTCAAGGGTTATATTTTCAGAGAATGGAGACAGAATACTACAGATATTCCCTTGTGCTTTGAAATGGGTGTAATGTGACCTTTTGCATCCACTTGAGTTGCTGTCAGAATAAGCAGACTAGACTTTGTTCAGTGCACTAACCGGATACGAAAGCCTGAATGAACAAACTGCATGTATTTAACCCTCATTGGCTGAGCGGGTGTAGAACCCACAAACTTTTTAAATTTTCTGGCAAACGAGTAAAAGTAAACTCATCAAAACAGCTGATAATCTGAGGAACTATTGTCTTACTTTATTGCATTTTAGTATGGTCAAAAACCTGAAATTGGAGCATTTCAAGAACATTTTTTTTCTGGCAAAAAATTCCAGCTCCCAACTCAAACCATCGTCTGGTTAAGTGACTTGCTCAGGGTCAGATAGTAGTCAAATGAAAGTAGAAAGATTTTAACCCTGTAGCCTTGACACAGGAAGCAGTTCAACAGGCCAGAGCTTTAGTCCTCTACACTAGCAGAGTGGCAGTGAGAGCTTTTCTGCCCCGAAAAATCAGATACAACACTGTTGCAATTGCACCTCATTTCTTAGCTGGACAGCACCTGGTTTTAAGTGAAACTGATATCAAACTGTTACAGTGGCAGCCAAATTGGTTAATGAGTGCACCACCAATACAAATATACTGACAAGTAGTCGGCATCAGTATCCCCAAGCAATGGGGATGGGAGCTGCTGCAAGCTGAAGTTTACCTCTCGGCCTGCAGTGATCCCAAAGTTGGTATATATGTTTTGATGTGGTGAAGGAGGGCATAGCTCCCTTGCAAGGGTGGAGTGATATGTGGGTGGGGTTCTGCTCACATTGCATACCTCTCAAATGTACAGATTTTCACAGAATGTCCAGATTTTTGCCTTGTATTTTGGTCTATTTTTCATAAATTTGTGGCTTTCTAGCAAATCAGTGACAAATCATTAAAGAGTGAAGTGAGAAAATGACAGACATTTGAGTTTTAGACTTTATGCCCTTCAGAAAATTCATGCCAATGCAAAACCTGTTATTCTGTTAACTTTCCAAGTCTGTAAGCACAATATTACAAAATTGTCCCCATTTGTACTATTTTTTTATGGCTTTGTCCAGATTTCTTACTCTGGAAGGTTGAGAGGCATGTCACCTTGTTCATAGGTAGTCAGTCATGAGGTCTAGGAGATTGTTGTGAAGCCTAGACCAATTGCCCCAATTCCCTCAGGACACTGTCTGGCTAACTGACTTGTTCAGGTCACAGTAGGCAAATGGAGGCTGAGGGACTCCACTCTGTACTACAAGCAGCAGTTCATTAACAGGCTCAACCTTATTTTTAATGACTGCCAGACTGTATTAACTGCGCATTTCTTTTTTACAACATCATTGTCACTGCTACACCATTTGTTGTTGATATGTATCAAACTGCATTTGAAATACTTGTATATTATCTTCTCCTATAGCCAAAAACAGTGCATAATAAAAGTTGTCATTTAGAAATTATGACCATCTTCAATCATAATTTGTGTTTCAGACAGTAAATTTACCAAGAGCAGAGCAAAGCACCTAAATCCATGTCAAGAATGGCTAAGTGAATTATGATGCAACAGATGAAATCACTCTTACATTCAGTTTTAGCCCCCCTAATGCACAACTAGTTGTGGGGGGGGGGTAAGTTAGGTCATGAAGTGTTTTTACAGTTTTGAAATTTGTAGCACACTGAGCTACTACAGATAGCCAACAGCTTTAAAAGCTGGAACTTGACCCCACCACACTGTTTGGCAGTATGAAGTACATTACAGCTTTTAAAGATGTCAAACTGCTGCTGGTGTGGTCCCTTGGAGGCAGCAGTGCATGATGTAGTACGAGACCCAGTCATAACCTTTTTATAAGGTAAAGTTATGCAACTTTGAAAGCAGGTAGGAGTGGGACTTAAGAACTGCAATTTGTGAAGCAGAGTTGACACATTCACATGTCAAGTAAATGCCATTTTAGATCTACACAATTCGTCACTCTGGATTCATATGGGTTCAGGCAATGATGTATATGCCACTCACCTCCACAGCCTTGTATTAATTCCCATCAAGGGAATTGTAATGCATTATTTTCTCTTTTCTTTCACTCACCCTTTCCACCTCATCAGTCCTAGTCCATTAGTGACTGCAATCTTTGCTCTTGCCTGCAGACCACATAGCATGCTAAATGACTAATTGTCAAGATTCCCCAGCTCAGTCATTATATTACATATTCCACACTGCAGCACAAGATGGAGAAAAAAAAAAAAAAGGAGTAGGGGAAGTTTCCTGGTGTCCTGGACAAATTTCCCCTAGTAGAAGCTATGGCCCAGTTGAGTGTAATCTGGACAAACAAGTATAAAAATAAGTCTTGTGGATCAAATGAATCTCCCGTATGCCAGTCACCAAAATCTTTTATAGCCATATTTTTCCACTTTAATCATTCCATAGAGTGAGAAGTGACCAGGTGTTTTATCAAGCATACTGCTGCTCCTTACTCAGTCCAGAGGGCAATGCTTGTCCTAAACAGCTTTAATTCTGCACTTAAAAGGACAACTATTAAACAGAGTAGTCTTTGACAGTAGTCTTTGCCACCAGTGTGGAAGTTGATACAGAAATCCCACTCCGATACTCACCTAGTTAGCTTGCATTTTTCTACCCGGTGTAAAGTAGAAATGTCCATACATTCACTGCTGCAGTATAACTTATGGGATTCCCTGCAGTGAAGTCCAATATCTGGCCAGTCTACCAAAGACCACTGCTGCTTTAAGGTATGCCAAACATCACCCAAACCCTCCTTGCATATAGTGTAGGGCATAAAGGTGATGTGCAGGCCTACCATAATTGGAACTTCTTTTCCCCCAGTCCCAGTGCAGCTTTCACAGTACGTCTGTTTACCTGCATCCATTTTCTGCCAGTTGAATGCATTTTCGTTCTCCAGTGACGACCTACCTACACCCATTTGCTAACTTCCATCAGTTGCAGATAAGTGCCCCATTGAGTATTTTGTTTTTTCTTGCTTTTTAGTACTCCTTGAAGTTAGTCATCCAGGAAGGATAAATGACCACCATAAATATTTGTGCCTAGGAGCTTCTCATGACCATACATCTTGTTCAATTTGTCAGACATTTGTCCCGAAAACCCTTTGCAGTAGGCTTTCTTCCCCTTCCTAGTACTTTGAGAACCAGCATGTTAAGCTTTTCGATAAGGATACAGTGGAAGTAATCTCCCACGATGAGGGTCAGCCATTAGAGAAGATGAGAGGCATGACCAGAATCTTCCACTGTCCAACCCTGCCAGGTGTTTTTCCCGAGGTAGTTACAAGCCTGGAGGCTTGCCTGGCTGTGTTGTCAGATTTCTCTACTGCAACCATGTTGGAATGAGGATCCAGCTGGCAGCATGTCTGAAAAGGCTTTAGAGGCATCAGTCTCAAGACTCGGGGGAACCACAGTTTATTTTTTTCTGAGGGGCCTAAGGGAGTTGCTTAGTTGGGGGGGGGGGGGGGGAGTTGTTCCTACTATGGTTCTCAACTGCCATCCTGGGTCTGACTCTTCAGTTTTTTTTTTTTGGAGGGAGGATGTTCCCTTAAAAAGGAAAAAAATTAAACAAGTGAGTGGGTGAGTGAACGGGCCTTCACTTATGGGCTATTTATTGCTTTAATGTCCTTAAAGTCAAGGGGTTTTGGTTCCTGCTTCTCTTTGGTCTTCTACTGCCCTTAAAGGCAGAGAACAGGATTCTTCTGAGGACGAGCTGGATTTCAATAATGAATCCTTGACTTATTCTACTCTCATGCCTTCTCCTTTGGACTATGGATCAGAGGAAGAGGAATCTATTAGTCCTGCTATTCCTATAGATAAACTTTCTTTAGGAGATGCACTCTCTAAAATGGATTTTAAAGGGGATTGTGCTCAAGTCTCCGATATCCAAGAGGTACTTTGAGTTACCGCAAATGGAATCTCTGAAACCTACAGCTGTTGCTTTGCTAGATGCTTTTTTCCCCCAATGCCTTTCATGGGCCTGATTCTCTGCCCCTGCTCCCAAGAAGCCTCAGGATTATTTTCTATATAAAAATGTCCTGTTGCTGACCCCTCTCCAATAAACCACCTCAATTGCTTTATTTGCCCAGGTTATTGCCTTCTGACAGCAAAACTATGGAAAGGCTGGGTAAGAAGGTTTACACTTCTGCTACCCCAACTTTTAGGACTATTATCAAACCCATATGTCGGCTCATTTTTAGGCCCATCAACTTTTTCCAGACAGAGGGAACTAGGGATCCCTTTTCATCCCCCTCTTCCTTCTCAGGAACTTCCTCTCAAGTCATTTGTTATTCTATTAAATGCAGTTATGATGTGGCAGATGCCACTTCTAGGGCTGCTGTTTTTGGTTCAGTGATGAGGAGGTATTCTTGGCTTAGGTTTTAACTTTAATATCAGGTAGAGGTTGAATTGATGGATGCTCCTCTGGATTCTAAATTTTTGAATGAGGAAGCAGCTACTGGCAAGTCCCTTCAGGATAAGGGTAAGGCCTTACAGGAGCTTAAACATGTTTTGCCAGTGTCCAAATTTCAGAAAAACTACCTTAAGCCTGCCTTTGTTCATAGGTAATCCTGCCCTTCTACTAAAAGGTAAGCCAAGTGGCAAACTGGCTCCTCCTACCAAGGCTAAACAGTTTTCAGGAATTCTGAAGCCTTCCTTTCCAGACAAACCAGGTGCCATATGACTATCTGTCTCTTCCCAGCCACATTCCTGTCCATCTCTTCCTGTTTGGTTTCAGAACCCAAGAATCCTGAGTGATCTGTCAATCATTCATCAGGGCTATTTCATGGTGTGGAAATATCCTTTTATGGGCATTCCCAGGAACAATGCCCCCCCCCCCCCCCAGAGGTTCAAAATCTCTAGACTCTGTACTATTCAAGAGGTGCCAGTGTCTCAAAGGGGGAAGGGTTCTACAAAACTGTTTCTAATGCCCAGAAAAGCAGGCACTTTGAGACCTATTCTAGACCACTCATCTGAAAGGAAGGCACTTTTAGAAAACTGCCCAGATGCTGTCCCTTCAGATTCTGTTTCCTCTATTGATCCTGCAGGCCTATATGTTATTTCTGGACCTAAAGGATGCTCATCTCCATATTCTGATTCATCCTGTTTAAGAAGTTTGTGTTTCTCTGTTGCATCCTGGCATTCCATTCTCTGCTTTGCCCTTTGGCCTTTTTACTGCCCCAAGGGTGTTCACCAAATGCCTTGCTCCAGTGATTGTATTTTTTACAGGCTTCAAGGTATCCCAATTTTTTCCTTAGATGACCTGCTGATTCAGGCATCCTCTCCAGAGTCTTTTGCAAAATCTTTGTGCAGTTTCTGTTCAGAGCCTGTGGTTTACTATAAATTTCAAAAAGTATTTAGTCTGCTTCTCAGGATCATGTTTTTATGGGTTACAAAATTCAGAGGGTGCCAGTGCTTGCAGCTGCACCTCCTACAAAAGGCTTCATCTCCAATTGCTTTCACACACTTCTTCCTCTGGCTTCCATTATCACCAGGGAGTTTGAGAGCTCTGGGTTTCATAGCATCAACCATTCTGATGCTCCCTCTGGTCAAGTTTCACATGAGAAAGCTTGGGGTTTCTGAAGTTGGTATGTTGCTTCAACATGCATGTCTAGATTTTGTAGTTCCTCTTTTTCCTTCTCAGGAACTTCACTGTTGGATTCAGAAGTTCTCAATCTAGGGATCCCTTTTCATCCCCCTCTTCCCTCTCACAGAATTGCTCACAGATGCTTCAGACATGGGATGAGGGGTGACATTTGGCTCCTTAAATTAGATTGGGTGTTGTCACCTTATCAGCAGAAGGAGCACATCATGGTATAACAGAGAGGAACAAGATCTTGTTTTCTTGGCACTTCTGATTTGGGATCTTGCTGTCAAGTATCAAGCGACTCTTCAGGCAGCTTATCCCTTCAATCAGAACATTGTGGCAGACACCGAGCAGGTCCTTAACTCAATGTTATGAATGGATGCTTCACAGGGATGTGTTTCTGGACATTATCCACCAGTGGGGTACTATTCAAGTTTGCCTCCCCCTCTGAACAGACAACTTCCTCTGTTTTTGTACCAGCGTCCCAGGTCCTCTAGTGTGGAAGGCAGACATCCTCATTTTCTTGGAAGGGGATTCTTCTTTATGCATTCCCTCCCCTTCCTCTCATTCATAATGTCCTGGTCAAAATATTTCCAAAAATCTTGTTGGGGAGTCCATTTTGGCCACAACAGCACTGGTTCCTTTTACTTCTAGCCGGGGAAATCACCACAAGGTACTTCACAGGGTGGATCTAATCACACAAGCCAAGGGATGTCATACATCCCCACCTGTCCATGCTTCAACTGACAGTGGATCCCAGGATTTTGATCCTCAAGACTCCTTTTTTGAGGATGTTCTGCAAGTCCTGAAGGGCAGTTTACCTACTACTAGGAAATCCTACTTATCCAAATGGAAGAGGTTTTCTATTTGGTGTCGCTACCCTGGACCCACTTACTGTGATGTTTCATGCAAATAAGAGAACCAAAGAGTTTATCAATGCTGGTTTGAGCTATTCTATTAAGGCCAACTTAAATCAGCCATTTCTGCTTGCCTTCCTTTTTTCTCCTACTCTAGCTTTTATAGATTTGAGGTGAAAGATTTTCTTTAAAGGCTTTTTTGTTTTAAACATTTTACTGGGAAGGTCTAACTCAGAATGAAGCCAATGTTAAGCAGAGGCCCAGGTAGAAACACTCCAGATGCATGTCTTTGTAATGTGTGAGGAAACAGGAGTACCCAGAGAAAACCCACACGAACGCAGGGAGGACATGCAGACTCTGCTCAGAAGGCATTCCAGCAGAGAATCAGAGAACCTCTTGCTGTGAGGTAACACAGCCACTGCACATCCTTGATATTAGACCTTCCAGGAAAACAAAAAAACAAAACACTGTTCCTCCTCCCTGGGATCCAAATTTTTTTCTGGAGAAGTTGACTCTGGCGCCTCTTGTTCCTGGAAGACTTATTTTGTTAGCTCTTCTGCCAGATGGGTGTCTGGGTTGCAGGCCCTTATGGCTTGACCTCAGTTTTGATTTTTCATCAGGACAGTGTCTCCTTGCACACCAGTCCTTTTTATGTACAAGTTGGTTAATGAGCTGTCACTTAAGTCTATTAATCTGCCTACTTTTTACCCTCTCCGCAATCTGCCAGTAAGAGGGTGCTGCATGCTTTGCATGTGCATAGGCAAGTCCGTGTTTATTTGGACAAGACTAAGGCTGTTAGAAAATCTGATCAGTTGTTTTTCATCCTAGATCTTTGTGACTTGCTATATATAAAGCAAACTATTTCTTCTTGGATTTCTAAGGCTATTTCCTTTTGTTACACTTTATGGCAAGATCCTTTAATCAAGGCTCATTCTGCTAGAGCTGTGGCTTTTTCTGGTGCTCTTTTCAAGGGCTTAGGTACTAGTTCTATTAATGATGCCGCTACCTGGACTTCTGTGCATACCTTTACCAAGCACAACAAGTTGGATGGTATCTCTAGAGCCAGGGTTGGATTTGCTAATGCCATTTTCACAGCTTTTTAGGAGGTCTCTTCTGCTTCTACCCCTCAAGTTTCCTCTTGAGCTTTGGCACTCTCCCATATGTTAAGAATACTGCAACAGTGACGGCAAGGACATCTACCATTATGGTAAAATTTTACAAATCTGTACTATCCATACACCATTTTCCACTCCTAAATGAAAAATGCCTTGTACCTTAGTCACATTTTTTTTTTTTTTTACACCATAACTATAAACAAAAAAAGTGTACTATTCAGCTAATGCAACCTGAAAAGTTTCCTCTAAACCATCCCATCTCCGATCTTCAAACTTCATGCTTTTGTTCTATTTTTCTGAAACATGCTCTTCCCCCCTTGGACAATTTTACTCTTGTTAACACTCGAGTATACATTGCATCAAACTTCTTGGCTTCAGTAGCACAAAAATGAACTTCTTGTATAGTCCTTTGCTATACACTACAGTTGATTTCCTCTGGACAAGCATCCCACAACTGTCCCCGATTTTGCCATGCACCTCAAAATTTAAGATCTTCTGGTAAATCACCAAGAACTATAATCATTTAATAATGGCAGCATTTCATATTTCTTGTTCTGAAAATGCATGTTAATGTAAAAACTATTGCTAAAGTTAGAATGAGATTTAAAAAAAAAAAAAACAGCATCTGATTTTGGGCCTTTGTTGCACATTATTTTGTTTTGCCCAGAATTAATGGGCAAAGTTGAAAGATATGAGCAAGTCTATTTTGTGGGCCTGTTGAGAGATGGAATGTTAACTGCAATTGATGGGTTAAAACAATCTGGGCAAACTAGTCATGGGCAATGACCATCCAGTGTTACTACTACCCTTGAACATGCTCTTTTCCAAGCACACCCCAGACGCATTCTATTGTCTTAAATTTCAACTTGCCATATTTCTGACCCTTAATCTTACCTTCTCTAGTTAATCCACCCCCCACAAACACACTTCTGCCCTACTACAGCTGACTGTAGGCAAAACATTCACAGCACCAGTGTTATTTCTAACACTAATGTGATTCCACACCAGTGTCCTTTACTTCCCACTTGTGTACAAGGTATAAACATCCTCCCACAAACCATATTATGACTATGTCCGTTGACATTTCCTGTACTGTGAAGAATCCCAGTAAGTAAAAAAAAAAGCAACAATACAGCACACTGGAAGTCAGAAATAAAGGAAGATAAAAAAATCTGCGATTAAAATCTCCCATCAGGCTCTTTCCTTTCTCAGCAAGCGTAAGCACTTCAACAATTTGTTTTCTTGAGACCAAGATCAAACCTTCTTGGATTGGTTGCTTTTGACAAAATTCCCCCCTGCTCCACAAATACAAGTGAAAAACAAGTTTATTTTATTCTTCTGGCCAGCCCACTTTGATTACTTTAGTGCCACACACTAATACACAATGAAATAAAGGTAATGTCCCCTCCTTAATTGAATGGGGTGGTAGCATACATAACTCTCAAACCATAGCCAGCTTTAGGCACCAAACTCTGGTTGCTGGGAAGTTAATGTTCCAGTGGTATCCCCCAACTACAGCACGTTATCTTAAATTGATATTTTATAACAAGTCTGTCAAGCCAACAAAAGCTAGTACAGCAACCCTATACACTTACTAAACCAGGTGAGTAAAACTCTCACCTTTAAAAGATATTCTGTTATAATAAGAGTTTTATCGAGTAACGAGCTTCACAATTCCATATATTTTACGACTGATAGTGCCTAGCTTAGTTAAACCCTGCTAGTGGACATTCTCCACCAAAATTAACATAGCCAGCTTTAGCTAACTGCAATACCCATGAGTGCAGGGCCTCCTTAATCATCCTTGACTGTGAAGACCCCACAAAAGCTGCTGGTTGTGGATAAATAAGAAAACTGTACTAATTTTCTGAGTATACTCCCTCAACAGGGCTGTGATATGACCCTTTAGGATAATGCTGGTAAGGAACATGAGCAAGATGAGCACAAGACGAGATCAGCAGCCCAGAATGACCAATCTCAGTTCAAACCTTGGATTTGAAGAGCTAATGCTTCTGATCTTCAAAAATGGTTCTTTCAGGGAGTTATACGAATACTGGCAGAACACCAGATACTACAAAGTTCAACTTTATTATAGGTTCATAGGTGTTTACTAGGCCAACAACCACAAGGGCCTTTTTAAGCCTAGCCATGCATCTCAAATCTGACAAGTTTCGGATACCCTTGATAAGTGTAAGCATGAGCCTGGGAGATGAACCATTTACAGGTTACCCGTTTGCATCAGAGACACGGGTACCAAACCAGGGATGAATTTCCTTTTCCCATCCAATTGTCCAAGTTGCACTTTAATTCGATTAGGGAGGAACTCTGCTTCACATGAATGGGGAGCCTGTTCCATAGATGGGGTAGTTTCTGGGATACATACCTATCTCTCCAGCAGGTCCTATTTATATCACAGGCAAGTTTTTTTTTTTAAGTCCTCACAACGAGTAACTCTGGTGCTGTTTGTTTTGTGGATATGCAGGAGGTCCAGAGTAGGGTCTGACAATGCCCTGTATGCCAGGCATAGATCTCCCCTCAAAAGCCTGTGGGATACAGAATACAGGGATAGAGCCTTGAGGCAGTCTGGACAGGACACATTACTTATGCCCTGTATTTTTAGTGAGGAACCTCTGTGAATATGCCTGGTTAGGTACATACCAAAGGGGGCATTGTACTCTGACAGGTCTGATGAATGCCAAATACAGTGCAACAGTAACTTCCCTGGACTTAGATGCCATACCTTTGTTTATAAGTTGTGCAACAGAGTGATTTCCTCACCACTGTAGACACATGATAAATCAAAGGCTAGATTACCATCTATTCATGTCCCCATGGTGATACTTGGACCGAAAGCACCAAGTCCCCGACTACTGGGTCAACTCTAAGGGGTGTGTTGTCAATATGATAGTTGCAAGGGATGGAAGACTTCCTAAAGGATACTGTTATGCATTTCTTGGCATTTAGTTTTATAGTCCATGACTGACACCAGTTTGTCAGTGTCAGCCCCTCCTGGAGAACATTTGTGTTTGTGTCAGTGTGAGATTCAATGACAGCTCCTAATTTGCAATCATCTGCAAATGTAGTCAGCCAGAGACCACTGACATTGGCCTTGACTTCTAAGTAAATGCCAAAAAGGAACAGTCCAAGGACTGATCCATGAGGGACTCTACCTGTGACTGGCCTCTTTGTAGAGGTGGACTCCCCAATACCAAAAATAGCAGGAAAAGCTCAAAAAAAAAAAAAAAAAAAAAAAAAAAAAAAAAAAATCAGCAACACTAAGTATTATTCCAATTCACTTAAAAAAGTTAGACCACCTTTTGCATAAACATGCATTTCTGGATAAGTACAAAAAACTAATTTATCAACTGCCTGTAGTCTTGAATGATTAACTAGTAAATCAGCCTTTATGAAGGACAGAGCAAAATGAGGCAAAAATCAGAGTTGGTCGCTGAAATAAAGGACAGTGACAGGAGAGTATTACTCCTCAATGGAGTAAATAGTGACTTGTCCCATCTGCTGTTTTGTGACTGCTAAATAGCCATCGCTGATCTGGCATGGAGTACCAGTATTGTACACTGTATAGCTATTTGCTGAAATAAGTACAACACTAGTATTGCTATGACTTATGGATGTGCAAAAATCAGCTTTATCTGTGCTCACATCCAATAATGACAAACGTTCTGGGCATTGGTAAAAATGCAGCTAACAAGTAATTACATTTCAAGAGTTAGGCATAGGATATCACAAAACATTCAGTCTTGTGCGAGTCCCAGTCTAACACCAGACAGGTGCATGGCTTAAACAGGAATTTTTTTTTTGGGGGGGGGGGGTAGGAAGGCAAGTTGTATTCCCAGACAAACTGTGTATCCTCACAGCAATTGTCTTGTTAGTTTATTTTAATTTCCTAATCTGTCATCTTAACATTAAGTCTAGGGCACAACTTGTGTCTTCCTTTCTTATGATTTTTGTTTAGACCACTGTTGGATTAAAAGGTGGGGGAAAACGCTATAAAATGCATCCCAAAGAACTTATAACCCCTATAGCTTTTGGGGTACAACCTAATTGAGTGAACAGCCATTACTGTTCTGTTTTGGTCAGGAAAGGCAAATTGAATGGATGCAAGAAAACTAAAGCTAAACCACTGAATTTCTTTCCTTAATCATAATTCCTGTTCAAACCATAATTAGATTAAAAGGTTGTGTAAAATAAACTAAAAAAACAAAAATGAACACAGCACACAGTTACAGCTTCTTGAAAAAACTAAGAGTAAGGCAAAAATGTGAGAAAAGGAAGAAAAAAAAAGTTATGTGCATGGAATGGGGAAGCCCATGGAGGGGTACATGGGGAGCACTTGAGGAAAGTGCTTAAACAGTAGGCAGTGCCTATGGTACAATTTTGCCAGCCCCATAAATAGTTATAATGCCTCATTGTTGCAATTAAAATGCCAGTAACTGTGAATGTCCCTTTGGCAGATGGGCCAATAGTGTGATACACAGGCCTGTCATGATACAAGAACATTGTAGCTACCTCTGCTAAAGTTAGCAGCATTAACTAAAAGTTACTTAGGAGGCAGTGAAGGGTGATACTTGGACTGAAAGCACCTAAGGGTCCCCCAAAATGTTAACACCAGCAGTGTCTCAATCTCGTGGCACAAAAAACTAATGCAGGGATGACAAAGGCCCAAAAATAGGGGCAGATTTTAAATGTAGTTCTTATAAACTTAAGGTTGCTAGAACAGGATTTGTGTTTGCATTAATTTTCTGAAGGATATGACTTCTGAAACTCAAAATTGATGTTACTATTTAGTGACTTCCATAGTCAGTGATATGACAAGAAAACAACATTTTGAGAAACATGCCAAAATTACTAGGCAAAAATCTGGACACAGTTGATAGGTATGGTAGCATATTCTCACGGATCTTCAGAATAATTCTTGCAAACTCTTGCCTTTGCTATGCATCACATAGTGTAATGGCAGAATGCTCAATGTGCACTTCGCACAAATTTGCTTTGTCACACAAGGTCATAGTTGTTTGGGTTTATTCTTGCTTTAAATATATAGACAAGTTTATTACATTAAACTGGGATACAGGGACAAAGTTCACTTGCAATATGGATCTAGAGGCTTGTCTAGATATATTTATCCATATTCATCAAGGATACCCACACCTCCAGGTTAGTGGCACAACACAATGCCTCAGAGATCATCCATGTGCAATTATCAATGGGCAAAACTGAAATTCAAATTGTAGCTTGCTACTAATCACCCACCGTGACCCAAGACCCCCATTCCACGTTTCTGGAGACACTGAAAAATATGAAGGTCCTACCAAACATCCTAATATTGGGCGATTTCAATTACCCAAACATTAACTGGGAGAACTATTAAAGTACTAACTCCCTTGCCCAACGCTTCCTAGAATTTATAAACTCGAATGCCTTGGATCAACTGGTCAACACCCCCACCAGAGGTGACAACATATTGGAACTGGTCATCACCAACATGGGCAACTGGTGTCCTACACCGGAGGTAAACCCCTCGCTGGTTAGATCAGACCATAGACATCATTCTGGATATCCACATTCCACCCCCACCCCCAATCAAGTAAACCACCATGAAAAACTTTTCCAAAAGCAAACCACGTTATTTAAGACAGAGGTGGAAAGGTTCACAGCCCCCATGCTAAAGGACAACGCTGTCCAAGCTGCTGAATCCCTTACAAAAGGCACTCTTGAGCACCTGCAAGAATGCATGGATCGTGCTATCCCAAGCAAAACCAAGACTCACTCCTCCAAGGAAAGGAAACCAGTCTGGTGGACCCCTGCCATAAACAAGCTATACAATAGAAGGAGGAAACTAGTACAGAAAAGAGCAAAATCCCAAGAAGGGAAGACATCCCTGATTAGTATCAGCAAGAAACTATGTTCCCTCATAAAATTGTCCAAAGCTAGCTTCGAAAGAAAAATTGCCAAGGACTTCAAAGATGACCACAAAGCGTTCTTTAGCTAGGTCAAGAACCTAAGTGGAAACTCTCAGATCTGCTCCGAGTTAGTGCAGAATGGCACAAAATACACTGAACCGATGATATTGCCAACATTCTGGCAGACCAGTTTAGTGCAAACTTCACCCTCTAAATGGCCCATGACCATACCAGAAGAATGTAGAGCCCTGAAAATCACAAACAGGTTAAAACAGCCCTATCCAAAACCAAAAACAAGTTTCAATGTGACCAGAGTCCCAGGCTGTCTTACACGAACTCCAAAATGAACTAACCCCTCACCTAAACACACTGTTTCAAACTCAGCCTCTCCACAGGCTACATATCCATAGAGTGGCACATAGCAACAGTTATCCCACTCCACAAAGGTGGAGCCACAACAGACCCTGGGAACTATTGCCCTATAAGTCTGACTAGCCTGGTCTGCAAGGCTATGGAGCGCATCATAGAACTCATTAACAGAGACATTGGGAACCTTCAAACATTGGACCCTACACAGTTTGGCTTTAAGGGCAGATCATGCCTCCTAAACCTGGTGGACTTAGGGACAGTTACCAAGGATTTAGACGAGGGAAATGAGGTCCACACAGCCTACCTAGACCTTGCAAAGGCTTTTGACACCATTCCCCATTCTGGTATTATAGACAAGCTCACCAGCCTGAACATAAACCCCTACGTCACGAGATGGGTTACCAATTGGCTCATGGCTAGAACCCACACAGTGAGAGTTGCAGGCTCTAGGTCAGACTCTAAACCTGTTACAAGTGGCATCCCCCAGGGCTCAGCCCTGGGACCTCCTGTTCAGTATATTCTTCAGAGGTACAGGCAAGCACAGGAGGACTATGGCTGACTAGGTTTGCAGACGACTGTAAACTGGGGGCCAAAATTGACTCCAGCTGATACAGACATCCTCCAGAAGGGTCTCACTGAGACGGATACCTGGTGTCAAAAATCATGGCCTCAAGCTAAATGCCAAAAAGTGCATAGTCATCCTCTTTGGAAAAAACAAAGTACCCGTGAACTCTCACATACGTGGTTGTCCCCTAAATACAGAACATGAAATAAGGGATCTGGGGACCCAAGTAGATAGTAATCACTCCTTTGATAATCATATTGCCAAGGTGGTTATAAAATCCTATGTGGCCCACCTAATCACAAAAGGTTTCGCATCTAGAACAAAAGGTTATTGTGCCCCTCTACTCATCAGACCCATCATAGAGCACAATGCCCAATTTGGGATGTACCTTACAAGACACCTGCAACAGCTGGAAAGACCAGAGAAGTACCTCACCAAGAGGATTACTGGCCTCAGATGCCCTATGCAGCCCGACTTGAAGAAACTCGGGTTGTACTCTGTTGCATACTGCCTACTCGGAGGTGATCTCTGCCTGACATACAAGGCCATGTCCAACCCAGAATTGATGGACATGCTCCACCTAAAAGAAATCCCCCGAGAGCCACACTTGAAGGGATAGATTCCTGTCCCAGTGACTCCCCATGCTTTGGAACAGGATTCCAATCTACATTAGGCAGAGCCCCTCACTAACACAAGAGAAACCTTGATGAGTGGATGGGAAACAGAAAATTTACCCAGGGGATCACTGCAGTGGCTCTGCTGGACAGAGGCACAGGGAACTATCTAAGGGGGCAGCAAAAGCCAACATTCAGGCTAGGCTTACATATGCCCTCAGGCAGATAGCCTAGTACTTGCCTATGAACCCAAGAGACATCATGGAGCTCTCTGAACACATGTCACAGGCTGGTAGGAGTCTTATCACTGAGCAGCATTTTACCTTCTCCAAAGATGATGCCACAGTATGAACAAAACATGACCAACTTTGATAAATTGGCTTAATTTCTGGTGTCATTCCAAGGGAGTGAAATATTTGTCAGTATGGAAGGAAATGGTCAGACCGCACTGCTTTGCCAGGGATGGTCTGCACCTCTCCCCACTAGGCTTTTGAATATTAGCCAAAACATCTTCCCAAATAGTGCCTTTAGGCAACGACAAACTGAAAATACTTGACATAGCAAATGAAAACCACAAAAAACTAAGAGGTATTACTTCTCAATGCTAGTAGTCTAAAAATTCCACTCCCTCAAAGCTCTCTTTACCCTAGAGAATTTTTGATGTCTGTGCGGTCACTGAGACACTAACAGCTGCAGAGAACACACCAACAATGCAAGATAATGCCTTCCACACATTTAGACTAGCTACTACACAGAGGGACTAAAGGTGGAGGCGTCTCAGTTTTCATCAAAAATAAATATACCTCAATACTGGTCAAACAGGACAATGCACTTGAGCTTCATGTTCAAAATCACCATAGGTAAAATCCAATACTACTTCCCTGCAAGCTATAGGTCCCCCCTATGACCCAGGAAACTCATACCATGTATTTAAACTTATTTGAAATAATCACCATTCAACCCAATACCATATTAATGGAGGACTTTACCCTACTATTAACTGGAAATCATATACAACAAACATAGGCACAGAGATTCCTGGATGTTGTACACACTCCCTGGATCATATTGTCAATACACCACCAGAAGTACAACCATACTGGATCTGGTGCTCACTAATATGGGAGAGTGCTGCACACCCCCAGTGTAATGTCTTCTCTGATAAGTTCAGACCATAAAATGGTCTCCTTTTAAGTAAAAATAAAATCTGGAACCCCAGCTATTACTGGAATATTCAGGTACTACTCCAATGCTAATTTCTTGTCATCAAGAAATAACCTAGCAAAATTTCAAGCCTCCATAAACCCTGAGGACACTGCTGCCTTTGCAGAACTGTTCACAGAAGCCATAAACAAACATGTTAAATAGCTACATACCCACCAGGAAGAAGTGCAGAACTTAACAAAAAAACGCCACCCTGGTGGAATCACAAATCAATAGGCTGTATAATAGAAGGAAGAAAATCAAGGCAAAAATTAGGAGGTGCAGCACCCAGCAGGATAAAAGTGCACTCAGACTAAAACAGAGTACAAATAAAGTCTACCAAAGCCAAATGTGAAGTAAATTTGGCCTCCCAGGCCAAAGACAACCATAATGCATTTAGCCATGTCTGCATCCTCAAAGGCATCACAATCGTGGGCAGAGGTAATTGTAAATTGAGCCACCTATGCTGAGCCAAAAGATCTAGCAAGCCTACCGGCAAACAAATTCAGCTCCAACTTTACTCCTCTCTTCCCCTTAACCTTCCTTCAGGAAATACCATCAAATACAACTCTGCTATCACTAGGGAATAGGTCTTTAATGCTTTCTCCAAAGCAAAGAACATTGCATCAATGGATCCAGACAATACCCAGGTTGCCTTCTAAATAGCATGAAGGCATGACCTCAGACCCTCTGGAATTGCTATTTAACTGCAGCTTCAACAGGCTTTGTGCTTCATGAATGGAGAAACCAACAGTCATTTCTCTGAACGGTGGGTGCCATCTACAGACCCTGGAAAAGTACAGACCCACAAGTCTCACTCGTCTGGTATGAAAAGCCATGGAAAGAATCATAGCAATTATCAGTAATGACATAGTAAACCTCCAGACACTGGACCCAACCCAATTTGGTTTTGTTAAGGGCAGGTCATGCCTACTTAACCTGGTAGACTTCTTTGAGGTCTCCAAAGCAATGGATGAGGGGAAAATGGTTCACACTGCTTGCCTTGACCTGGCCAAGGCATTTGACAATATCAGACTTTGGCATTGTTGACAAACTCAAGAGGTTAGGTACAAACCCTTATGTCATGCAGTAGATAGCCAAACTGGCTCACAGACATGGCCCAGGAAGTTAGAATTGGGAAGGCCACATCTACAGAGAGGCCAGTCACAAGTAGAATCCTCAGGGATCAGTTCTGGGACCACTCCTTTTTGGCATTTAGTTCTCTGAAATCAAGGCCAATGTTGATGGCCTCTGGCTGACTAAATTTGCAGATTATTGCAAATTAGGAGTAGTCATTGAATCACCCACTGACACATATGCTCTTCAGGAAGGGCTGAAACTTGTGTCTAAGCCATGGACTAAACTAAATGCCAAGAAATGCATAACTGTCTTTCAGGAAGTCATCCACCCCTGGTAACTATCATATTGACAATACACCCATAAGAGTTGACCCAGTAGTCAAGGACTTGGGGGCACAGGCTGTAACCTACCATTTGACAATTACATGTCTCCAATAGTAAGAAAATCATTCTATGCTGAGCAACTTGTAAACAAAGGTATGGCATCTAGGTCCAAGGGAGTCATTGTTCCACTGTACTCAGCATTCAGACTACTCAAGAGTGCAATGCCCTTTATGTACCTAACCAGGCATATCCAACAACTGGAACATCCACAGAAGTTTCTTACTAAAAGAATACAGGGCATAAGTAACATGTCCTATGCAGACCGCCTCAAGGCCCCATCCCTGTATTCTGTCTCCTACAGACCATTGAGGGAAGATACGTCTGGCATACAAACATGGTCTCTCCCAAGTCTCTGCTTACACTTATCAAAGGTACCAGAACTTAAGAGATTTGAAATGCATAGTTAGGCTTAAAAATGCCTTGTGGTCATTGGGCTAATAAACTACAAACCTAAAAAAGACAGAATTTGAGAATTGGGTCAATAAATTTCTTGAAATGAAATGATTTTTAAAGGCTCTCATGTCGGGGACACACTGCTATTTCCGCATTTCCCTCTTACTGAATATTACAGGTTTGCCCTATTGTACAATGACATCTTGTAGAAACAGGCACTCATCTGGTTTGCCAAGTGTTCTATTTCTGTAATCACACAATATTAACTACTCCTAACTTTCATACCATCTTTATATCCATTTTCTAGAGCTATTCAGTAGTACTCCCTAATTTTGTCAAAGTCCATCTTATTACAGTCAATGCACAAAGTCAAATACAAAAGCCCCATGGTGTACTAACCACTTCGCCAACATGATACCCATTTCTGGAGGGTCTATATTGCATCGAACTCACAGGAGATAGAACGATGTAATATTGAACCATAAAGTTCAAAACTCAATTATGAACACAGATTTTTTTCCCCAGGGGGCTCACACCCCCCCTACTTAAATATACCAACTCAAGAGATCGCACCACAGTGGAGAAAATAGAAAAGCTGCGAAAACGGCCCACCAATTTCTTTCCCTGGGAAAAAATTGTTGTGCCGTGGCTTCGCTATTTTCATATTTCAAACATTTGAGTTCGATATTACAATGTTCAGACTTCTGTGAGTTCGACGTTGTAATATAGACCCTTTCTGGATCAGACATTCACTTCAGCTGTGATTAAGAGCAACAGGTACAGCAGTGGTTAATGTACAGGCTATATGACATGTCACAAAGCATTAAGAATGAGGAGGAATGGCACACAATGTACTTCAGTTAACATGTGACACACTTAAATGCACCTCCAAGATGGCATCTGTACCTCTCGTTTGAGGTTTCCTTCAAGACTTGAGTTGGTTCAGAAAGCCTACAATTACATTTTCTGTTTTCACTGTGCCTTCAACTTAAACCCCCCCCAAGATTTTTAAATACATTTGCATATTGTATCTTTGAGGCCATAGCCCCCAACAAATAAAGCCATCCTTTAGGGGTGCTCCATTTGTGGGAAGGAAGAACCAGGTTATGGCAGTCTTAATTTTGACACTTCAAACAAACAGATCAATTAGTAATGATGCAGCTTGTAAATAGTAACCCTTAAATTAGTACAAGTGACCATTGCTAAATACCAGGCTGTGGCACAACTTTAAATAAAAACATTAGCAGCATAACACTTAATCGTCACTATGAATGAACAGCAGAGTGAAGGCAAGACATTTATTGCATATAAAAAATAGTGTACAAGGTCATTCTGGTTATTTCAAAACAAATTCAGTTGAGCAGAACTTTTAAATACACTTTTGCAACCTTTCAAAAATACTGTTTGAAAAGACTGATAGCACATACCACATGCATAGTGTACATGGTCCGGCGTGCTTCACACTCATACTGTCTTTTGCTATCACATCTGCAGGTTGCATACCCTGAAATACTTGTATAAAATTTTTTTCTTTCGACAGATGGACTATAATGCTGTCCCCCACCCAAACTACCAATATTTACTACAAGTAATACTTTGACTACAGACACGGATTCCCTTTACACATTTCTGTAATTTAGTCCTTATTGCCTCCTATTTGGCAATGCATACTTTTGTCTTTGCTTTTCTCTTTTTTTTTTTTTTGCATGTATGGTGTGTACATTCATAACTATATTTATGCCTTGGAGGGCAGAAGAGTTCTCCATTTTTTCACTGCATTTTTCTGACTTGTCAAACTATTTAAATCTTTCCCTTAGAATTTGACTGTTACAAACTACAGCAGATAAATCACCAGTTGAGGCCTAAACAATTCAATAAGAGGATCCCAAGTCTCCAGTAAAAACAAAGCCTAGAGTTCTGCACTAACACTCAACCATTCAAAGGAAACACAGACTTAATTTTAACATGCTAGCTGGGTCTGTGGTCACTTCCCTAGCTTTTAACACTACACATGGCAAAAGGACACCTAGAGAAAAAAAAATCAAATATTTACAAAATATTTTAAGATGTGAAGTTCATTGGAATCAGAGAATGTCAACATGAAGGCAAGCATTTGATAACACTACAGCAGAATATTTGAGGAAAAGACTTTAGGCATAAATAGGATTTGGTCAACTCATAGCAGGCTGAAAATATTTCTGCATGAAATAGAGTGACTAGCTGGATTAGACTGCATGCTTAGACTGAAAATCTGGGTCAAGGAGAATGAGGCATTTGTGACATTCTATAATACTGAAATTTAGGCCCAAGGCATCTGTAGCCAGTGTTTCAGGTCAGCTCATTATATTCTTATACAAGGAACAGCATTCTTACCCCACAGGTCTACAAGAATGTTGGCTTTAAACATACTCCTGGTAGGGTCCACAGAAGAACGAGAAGCACATGAAATGTCAGTCATAAAGCTTTCCTGTTCCATTTTAAACCTTTTTTTTTTTTTAAAAAGGGAAAAAAAAAATCAAAATACTTTCAGTCTCCCTTGATCCACCAGAAAAAAAACTATACTCTTTCTCCTTGTCAAATATATTGACATCAGCAGGAAGGCCTCCTAAGTAATTAGTCAGCTGTTTTACTTTTAAAGGAACCTTCTGAGCTACTGAGAAATTTCACAAACCACCCAAAAACTTATATGATTGTCTTTTGAAAAGTACAACATTTGATGAAGTAAAGTAAAGTGTTTATTTTATGGACTTGCTGTAGTTCTTTTTATTTGTACTGAAACAGTTGCACTTCTTAAATGTTTGACTGCAGAAGTTACCTACTAAATCCATTTCTGGTCTTTTATTATTTAATGTGATTGCTTTATAGACTGCAGGTCATACCTCTCAACCTCTTATAGCAAGAAATCTGGACAAAGCCATAAATAAAAGTGGGGCAAAGGCCCCAAAATAGGAACAATTTGTAAATATTGCTCTTAGAAAATTGATAGAATAACAGGTTTTGTGTTAGTATGAATTTTTGTGAAGGAAATGGAGTCTGAAACTAAATGTCTGTCATTATTTTCTAACTTCAATCTTTAATGATTTACAACTAATTTGCCAGAAAATCACAATGTTATGAAAAACAGACTCAAAATATGAGGTAAAAATCTAGACATTCTGTGAAAATCTGTACAGTTGAGAGGTTTGCAGCTATTTCACTCATTTACTGATCTCGTTGCCCCAGCAGTAACTTATTAAACACGGAGAAGTTCCAAGAAATCAAATTGCAAACCAATGTAGGTGTGACATGTAAAGACGCATCAGTCAGACTCTGCAGACATTTTACAATAATAATCAAATAAGCAGAAATAGCTATATACAATCTAAAACAAAGCTTTATATGCATTGTGCATGCAAGCACAGTTAGTATATTTGTAGACCTGTCCTATTTCCATCAAGGAAATGCATATTAAAACAGATGCATAGTTTTCCTATTACTAAAACTACAAACATTATATACAAATGAGCTGTTTGGGTTTGCATGGTACACATGCAAAGCATGTGTGCATACTGCCTTACATAACCTTTTGCACACAAATATACTATGGGGCCTGTTTCAAATGCAACCATTATATGCTTATGTATACACATCAGACTATATAAATTACAGATGTGTATTGACAGTCCAGAGCATTCTAGGGTTCCCTTCCATCCTCAAACTATCAGATCGCTGAGACGTCTAAACTTAAAGAACTCTAATGATTTAGAGTTATATGCCATATAGAATGTGTTAATCTTTATGCCAGGGAAAAATTAAGCCATAGATAAGAGTGCATAGTGCTGGGACTATTATGGCTGGTGTGACCACAATGGATAAACCCTGGATCATCTACACATACCTCTTAATTGTACAAATTTTTGCAGAATACCCAGATTTTTAGCTTATATTTTAGGTCTGTTTCTCATAAAATTGTGGGTTTCTGGCAAATCATTGGCAAATAATTCAGGATTGAAGTCAGAAAATAATGACAGACATTTGAGTTTCAGACTTCATAATCTTCAGAAAATTCATGCTAATGAAAACCTTTTGTTCTATCAATTTTCTAAGTTTGGAAGAGCAATATTTAAAAAGTGTCCCCATTTTTGGGTCTTTGTCTCTACATTATTGAAGGCTTTGTCCAGATTTGTTGCTCTTAGAGGTTGAGAGGTATGCCTACATCTATGCATGGCATATGGATCACTTTTCATTTATTATAGTGTGTGTGTGTGTGTGTGTGTGTGTGTGTGTGTGTGTGTGTGTGTGTGTGTGTGTGTGTGTGTGTGTGTGTGCGAGCACACTTTGCCATGTGTATGCAGCACAAGCACTAATGTCACAGCTGTTACTGAACATGGAGGACTGAGTTGGAGAATCAACTGAAAGATCTGAGCTGGTACAGAAGCAACGTGATTACCAACCTCTTCAGGAGCGATGAGATTCTCTTGTGAATCAGACACAGGTCTTGTTGTACATGCCAACATTAGGATTTGCTGAACCATACGGGATTGTGGCCACAACTCGTATTTTATTACAACTACTAGGTTACCATGGTTAGTGAAGTAAGGGCATGGTGACACTTTATGAATTCCCCTTAATGAGTTCTCTACTGACAAGTCATAACATTAACTCTTCGGCTGAAAAGAACTGTGCTTAGACAAAAAGTCATACTATCAAGCAGCACACGTGTAGCTTAGAGCTGTTGATACTGATGATAGATTACATTGTCTTTAATGTACAGTACTCTGAGATTGTACTTGGGAAGGTTTCAGTCATGGAAGTAAATACTTATCTTTCCGGTCAGCAGGTACAATTTCTCTGGCTTCATTAATTGGCATGGTCTTTCTTGGCTAGCTGGCATTTCTTTCCACCAATATGGCATACTGTTGTACAGAAGTTGCCTGCTAGTCAGATGACTTTTCCTGGGAGTGTACAGTGCAAAGCGTTTGCAATTGATATTCATTAGTGAACTATGGCACATTAATGCTTCCAGAGTTCTATATAACATATAGGTGTTTATGTCTCTGCAGCAGTCTAGCGGTTCCATACTTTCCTAAAACTTAAACTAGTATATTCAACAATTCTCAAAATGATTCCTTACACAAGCTGCACACGGACACCTACGTTGTCATGTCTCCCCAGTCAGCAACTAATTAAATGATAAACCGTCATGTGCACAATCAGCTACTTTTCCAGTTTGATATGGGTAAAGGTACAGCTGTGTCCTCATTGTAACAGGACAGAGCTGATTGTTTGTAACTCTCCCTAACTGTCTGGTTGCTGTTTCCTCTGAAATGTCTTTTATTTAAATATTAGGTCTTGGCATGGTATGACATGGTTTGCCACTCTACTTTTGCATGGTCTGGCAATTGGTATAGAGGGTTAAGGCTATGAGCTATAGTTCCTGTGGTATAGGGTTTGATTGTCTTATCTTTCATTTGCCTACTGTGTGACCTTGAGCAAGTCACTTAATAGCATAAGCTGCAACAAAAAAGATGTGCAAGGCTACAGAACTTTGGAACTTGTCTACTAATCTGGTGAGCCTACAAGCTATTTCTCTGGAGCTAGTTTGAGATTAATGCTACTGTTTGCTTCTGATGAAAGAAAGAGCAGAGGACCTTAATTACTGACTGTTTCTGGACTGAACTGATGGAGTATGACTATCTCTGATTCATTGGCTACCATTTCAGTGGGAACCATAATAATTTAAATTTTGGACAATTACATGGTCTGCACTCTGTTATATTTAGCTAAGCTGCACACAAGTCTGATTTCAACAGTGGTAAGCAAGCCAAATCCCCCTGCTCCCCTGTATGATGACTGAGTCCATCAATCCTGGAAGGTTTTGGCGTGTATGGAGCATACTGATTACACTCCGATATTCAAAAAAAGACAAACCAGTTAAGCTCCAGAATGACACACGACCCAACCTTAACAAATGTTAAGCATCCCCCGGTTAAGCTGGTAAGGTCAGGTCCCATGCTAGACAGTAAAATCTGCCTGCACTGAGTGAAAAATAACAACAACAGAACAAATCATTTGTTTCTGCCTGCCTTAACATGTCCCTAACTTCCCGCAAAAGAAAAAAGTAAGAGTCAATAGAATAACAGAATGTGTGTTCACCTGCATAATCTAAAGAATGTGAACATTGAAACTCAAATGTATTTCATTGTTTAGTGCCTTCAAGCCTCAGTCATTTGTCCAAAAAACACACATTTTATGAGGAACAGACCAAAAATATGAAGTAATAATCTGGACATCCTGTGAAAATTTAGACAGTTGAGAGGTGTGAAAGGTGAGTGTAAATGTAATGGACTATGTTACACTACCCCTCTGACAGCTCTTGCTAAGTGTTTTATGGCTTTGAAAGCTGGGAAACACTTAGCGATTTTTTTCCCTTTAACTAATATACATGGAGCAGATAAAGCACTACAAAGAATTATGACCATCTCACTGATCATAAACCCTTAATATCTGTTCTTGAAATGGATGCCAAAATTCACCTCTTGAGCGAATTTCTTGGCATCCACTTGTCAAACACATACTAAGCCAGTTACGGTCAGCGAGCCGATCATAATCGTCTATGTAATGTATGTTTTCAAACATTTGTGGCTGCAGCCATTCTGCACAGTTGTATTGCATGCATCTAGGCAAGGCTATGTCACTTTCCTTACATTCTTCACCAAGGTAAGTTGCTTTCTTTTCAACTATTCCTTTTTGCACAAGTACCAGACTGCCCTTTAATTCAGTAAGGACTGCACCCAAGTGTACAGCGTTTTTTGCTTATCCTGTTTGCACTATTCTAAAATTGTCAGTTTGTTTAGATGTGGTAGTTTTTCTTGTCCTATCTGAACCATTGTTAACTGTCTGACTAAGGTCTATACCATCTGGAGGAAGTTTTCCTTATCCTGTCAGTAATACTTGACAGGTTGTCCTTTAATGTTCTATGGTCTGAAACACTCTCTGTGTAGGAAGTTCTTTAGAACCTTTTGAAATATGGTTTTCCTAACACCTGTCTGAATGAAAGCTGTACCCCATATAGCATGAGTTCTTGTACACGCTGTAAGGTTGTGTTTTTTCTGAAATTTACCATGTAGTTCGATCTTGGAGAATATGTGCTGCCAAAAAGTGTTGTGCTGCATATATGATTTAAATGAGTAAGTTAGTCTTACGTTAGCATATTGTCCTTTTTCAGTTGTCATACAGCTCCTGTCTCCAGTAGGGTGCATCCTACTCTATAGCATTGCTATCAAAAATCTTGTTTTTGATCAACATCTGTCTTACACTGTGGCTCATACTGTTGCATTTACCTCTTACCTCATACCTACTATATTTAACCTAGGTAGTTGTCATTCTGTCGCTGTTCTTTGTTATTAATATAGTTGTTCCTTCTTGTAAATTCACATTAGATGTTGTAGCTGCCCTTCTATAGCTTCTTTACTAGTCAACTTTTAATAGTGTTCATTAGTTGCATCTGCTTATCTGTCACCACCTGCATAACTTCTCCTTTTTTAACATTATTAAAGCAGATATCCTCAATACCACAATCCCTTCCCTGCTAAGTCCTTCACCTAAAAATGTCATTTGCCATGCATATTAATTTATCTTGTCTTTGTTGATCAGGTTAGTCCCACTAGGCCAGTGTCTTCTTTTCAGGAGACACCCAAAGTAGTACTTATATTGACTAGGGGAAATTTAGCCAGGGAACCTCCCTAATTCTTTTTTTTTTATAAGTGCGATAGGATAATTTACATCCACCTGAGCTATCACCAACTCAGGCAGAAGGGACCTTGGTTTATTGTGTCATCCAAAGGACAACATACTCAGGAGTGCAGCACCTGCTTTTATGCAGCACTACAGTATTAGTATTTGAACATTAATCCAAGTATCTGCTGTGGGAATAGAACCCACAGACATTTTAATTTTCCAGTGCAAAAGGCAAGTGGGCCACGTGTTGAGCTACTGACATTGCAAATATATTGTCCACTCTTCTACGTTGTCTATATATGACACCCTATGAATTGCACCCAAGTAGCACTGTCTACTATCATATAGTCCTACCCAGTGCAGACCTCTTCCTTAGTAAGCCAATTACCATTTGGCATTTGAAACAGTGTAGCAACTGCCTCATGTTTGCTAACAACCTACTACTTCATTCCTATACTGATGCCACCTATGAGCAATTCAACAATTTATTTAAAATGTAGGGAAATGTCTGTATACTATATAGTGTGTGAAACAGCAACACAATACAACACCTACAAATGCTGAGCTGCTCAAAAAATTCCTTGCCTAAGCCCTCCAGGCACACCCCTAGCAAACATTAGCCAGATAGAAACACTCTGGTAAATCTACCTCCTGCTACACCCACACCTACATCTGGTCCTCTAGACATGCAGCATATCCGAGTAAAACCCATGTTATTGGTTACTCTGTTGCAAGATGCTTATGTACTCTGCACTCACTAGGACCCTTAGTACCCTTCATTGCACCTAATACTATGTGGGAATTAATTAGCTTTCATTCCACACTAGGTCTCTGAGGTGAGCTACACTGAGACATAACTGACCTCTCCACTCGTGCCTCCAAGGATGGTTAGACCCTAGTACTGAGCAGTATTCTACCTTCATTAAGAATGATGCCTACTTTCAAAGGCACCACAGTTGGCTTAAATAAGTGAATAGTAAACTGGTATCATTCCGA
This sequence comes from Protopterus annectens, assembly GCF_019279795.1. Taxonomy (NCBI): domain Eukaryota; kingdom Metazoa; phylum Chordata; order Ceratodontiformes; family Protopteridae; genus Protopterus; species Protopterus annectens. The sequence continues at coordinate 1,120,232,538 of NC_056733.1, read as the reverse complement.
GGAGATCCAGTGTGTCACTGGATCTTGGCAAACACTTGTACAGCCTTCCAGGAGGCTTAGAGTTTTACCACCTTGCATGTCTTTGGAATGTGGGAGGAAACCAGAACACCCAGAGGAAACCCACGCAAGCACAGGGAGGACATACAGACTCCACACAGAAGGCACCCCTACTGAGAATCAAACAAGGTAACCTCTTGCTGCAAGGTGACAATGCTATCTGCTGTGCCACTGTGGCACCAATCAGCCTCTCTAGTATCATCTGTAAATGTATGGAATGTATAATTGCTGAGTTAATAAACAATGACACAGGAGGCCATTACTCCCTGACATTTTCCAGGTTGGATTCATACATAATAGGTCATGTGGGTTAAACTTAGTGGACTTTTTTGAAAGGCTTAGTGAGGTCATGGATGAGGGTCAGGCAGTCCACATTGCTTACCTAGACCCAGGCAAGCCCTTCAACACAATTGTCCATGTAGATGCTGATAAATTCTTCCAGCTCAACATACTCCACCATAGATTGTTAAAGAACCTACACTATAAAGATGGGGAATACTTCCTCTAGGGCTCTGTCTTGGATCCTCTCCTTTTTGGCATCTACTTCACTGATGTGAATGAGAAAGTAGGGGTTGAAGGACTGCTGCTAACTAACTTTTCTAATAATTTTCTACTTGGTGCACTTATTAAATCCCCTTCTGGCACTCAAAGTCTCCAGCAAGGGCAAGATCAAACCAAAGCCTGGTGTGTCAATCTTGGACTCACCTTTATTGTCAAGAAATGCAATAGTTACCTTTGGAGACCCCAGCTCTCCCACATCACATATCAATGATACTCCCTTCAAACCCTGGGCACTTACATTAATAATGAGCTTTCCTTTAACATTTTATTTATTTACATTTGTTGACCGGGAGTGTCCGACTGGACGTAGATCCATTTTCAGCAGAGGCCCGGGGAGAAAAGCTCCACAGTTAAAATAAACAGACAGTAGTTACATTGGATTACATAGCGATTAACAATTTAACATAGCAATTACTTACAACATATTTACAGATGAAGAACATAGTACATCAGTAGACAACTAGAATCTTTATCTGTGAAGTACATAACAGACATTAACAAATGTTACAATAAGAAGTTCCTGCTGTATAATAAGTACTAGGCTTATGAGCATCTGAGCTTGCTATAATCAAGGTAGTTAGTGGAGTGGAAAGAAAGGTAGTGGTGATATTAGAGTGGGAGTTGCAAGGGCATAGCCAGCATATTTTTAGGTGCGCTTTTAGTAAAGTTTTGAAGTGGGTGCATGATGGTATGGAGGTAACTGTGGGTGGGAGGGAGTTCCATAATTTGGCTATGGTGCAAGAGAATAGTGCTTCACCAGCAGAGTTATTGGCTTTAGTGATCTGCAAGTGATTTTTGTTGCTGGATCTTAGTGGTCTGGTGGTGCAATAGGGTTGGAGTAGATTCTGGAGGGATTGGACATTTAGTGGATGGTTTACTAGTTTGTGGGCGTGTGAGAGTTGATACCATTAAAGGAGGTGAGGGAGTTAAAGCCAGCCCAGTTCAGCAAGTGAGAGACAGTAGTGACTACGTCTCACATGTGGTTGGAAAATCATTCTATTTTGTACAACTTATCTTTCAGGGCAACTCCTCTAAGTTAAAAAAGTCACAGTCCCTCTTTGTTCATCCCTTATTAGATCTGTGTTCAAATACAAAGTCCTTTCAACGTTTACATCTCTAACCAACTTGATCAGCTTGAATAACCTCAGAGATTCCTTACCAAAGAATTGTACAGCTAAGCAACTTAAGTTATCATGTCAAATAAAAAAAACTCCCTATACTGTTATTTCAAATAGACTCCTGCATGATAATCTTATTTTAAAGATTCAAAGTAAAATTTACTGTCATTTAGGACTACACATGTGTAAACCTAAATGAAATTATGAGTATCAGCTCACTATGAGAGTACACAAGAAGCATAGGATACAACAATACAACAATAAGACGTATCAAGTAAAGGAATTAGAGTTTAACGACTATGCCCTAAGAGCATAAGAAAAAACCTTACCCCTACATAGTCATATAAATATTGTACACTAGCAGCATGGCATGTAAGGTTGGTTATTGCACATGAACTAAAATCGTCAGTCTTTATGTATATTACATAAAGCAAGTAACAGGCAATTGCGCTTGAATGTAAGTATATAACTAAGTAAATAAATAAATATTGCACATTTCAAACAAAAACTGTTATTAAGTTAATTTGCGGTGGAGTCACTAGGGCTGGTGTCCAAGTTAATAAGTCTCAACACTTTGGGTAGAAGCTTTTAATGAATCTGGAGGTCCTACAGCGAATACTGTTGCACCTCCTGCCAGATGATAGTTGAGTAAACCATCTGTCTGCAGGGTGAGAGGAGTCATTAAGTATTTTGTGGACTCTTTTGAGGTTCCTTGCTGTGAATAGCTCTTGGATTGATAGTAGACTGGCACCCATGATTTTCTCAGAAACTGTCACCACTCTCTGTAGCTTCTTCCTTTCAGCTACTGTACAGTTCCCAAACGAAGCAGTGAAGTTACAGGTTTGAATGTTCCTAATAGCTCCCCTGTATAATGTAGAGAGAGCAATAAGGGGGAGCTTTCCTCTTTTGAGACTTTTATCTCTTTTTGTATCTCTTCAGGCTATGAAAAAACACACTTTTTGATATATTTCACCTCCACAAACCCAGAAGTACTAAAAGCACCCATTGTAAAGACCTAAAACTTCAATGCCATATTAACAATACTTGCTGGCCTGAGAGGTACGTAATCCAAAGCATCCCTTCCTCTTTGAACAGAGTCCCATCATACATCAATCAGATCAATTCTACTGCACCCTTCAAAACCAGACATGGCGAATGGCTGGATTTTTCCAGACTCTCACAGTGGGTTATCTGGGAACAGTTTACTTACTAAGGGCAACTAACAAACTGCTAATACTTGTGGATGACATGGCTAAGCTTCTCAGTGTTCATTGATGCCATAAACTTAGTATCAATTTCATTGGGTGTGATTAGCTGTGCAGGGGAATTTGTTTGATGTCGGCTGTATGTGTGTGTGTGTGTGTGTGTGTGTGTGTGTGTGTGTGTGTGTGTGTGTGTGTGTGTGTGTGTGTGTGTGTGTGTGTGTGTGTGTGTGTGTGTGTGTGTGTGTGTGTGTGTGTGTGTGTGTGTGTGTGTGTGTGTGTGTGTGTGTGTAAGTATAGAGGGTGCCTTTGCCAGGCTACCAGGAAAGCACTACTACCAGCACAGGTCTGACAGAGCTAGTTTTATACAAGAGTGATTCAGAGATAAGTTATGAGCTGATAATATCTTTCTCATTGTGGTCATAGCAGTCTCTGAATCTCATTTTCTTACTATTGTGTAACTTCACCTAAGTGTAGTAAGAAGTTTACAAGAGTGTTAAGAATCCCTAAGAATCCTTCTTTAACAGAGGGAAGGTTTCTACAGATAAACTGACAAAGTTATACCTAATAACTGGCTTACAATCCATACACCAATCTGTAGAAATAGTATTTATAGTATATACAATATAGCTTGAGAATAGGAGAAAGAAATAAAGAGAAGGTGAGATGGCAGGCTAGGTTTAATAAGAGGTAAGGAAGGAAATGGAAAAGTGTGGAGGGGGTAGTGCACTGAGACCTGAATGGAATCAGTCCAGGAGGTGCATATTGTATGGTTAAAAATAGTACAATATTTAAGGCTGTGTAGGGCAATAGGTAACGGGAATATAATTTATAGGAATATTGGAATAGTACTAAGCAAGTATACAGCACAGCAAGCTCCTGCCTGGTGCCCTGTAGAGTTCTACAGCAGCAGAGAGACAAAAAAGAGACTTTGGAGTGAGTTTTTGTGTTTAAATTACCTGTTTAACTGTTGTAGGCTACACACTCAAGTGTGATAGCCATTTCTGTGCATTTAAGGTGTTTTTTTTTTATTGAATCTGCTTTATTTTCTGAAAAAATATATATATATACTTGTTTTCCTGCCTTTCTAAGCTAGTATAGTCCAGTTTTCAGGTTAGTGCTGAATTCAAGGGTGTGTTACAAGTTTCTGTGTTTGCCTATACCTTACTTGGATAGAAGGAAGTTTCTCTGTTTACTGTGAGAGAGGGAGCTTTGATCAGCCTATCTGTCCCTGGAGGAGTGGTTTCAGCCCAGCAATTAGGCATTCTTTAAAGTATTCAATTGTATTTATTACTGCTTGGTAGTAACTTGATTAAAGTGTAGCTATCACTCTAAGTCTTTTGGATTAAGCACTTGGGCTTCAGACCAGTTGTTTTACATTAGGAAGGTTTGTGGCCTGCACTGTGGTGACAGGACAGGTAGCTTACATCCTTCTAAGTTGTGAACTGCTGATTGAGGGCTCAGTGTCTGTTATTCTAAAAGTGTATTAGTTCTGGTTTAAGCACTTGGGCTTCAGGCCAGTTATTTTACATTAAGAAGGTTCGTGGTCTGCACTCTTGTGGGAGGAGAGGCTGGACTCTGCCCTTCTGAGCTGGGAATTTCTGGTTAAAGGCTTATAGTGCCTGCATATTTGAACTGTTTCTTATTGAAATTGGTACACCTTGTTTGCTGTAGCATAGACTAGATCCAGGCCTGCTGAATCTAGCTTTATTTGTATGCTGCTTGTTTGTTTGCTTGTTATTTCCCTGAAACGCTAATTCCACCTAAAACGCGGCTTTTCTGTGGATCCCTAGTGATATCTGCATTGCTTACTGTACTTATTTCCTTGTTTCACTTGAAAGAAAGTTACTGTTTGTCGTTTTTGCATTTAAGTTACCTGAAACACATTGCATTTAAGTTACCTGGCACTTGCACACTAAAGCAATTATATAAGTCAGCACTAAAATATTAAAAGCACTACACCCTCACAAACTCCCCTTGAGTACCTCGTTCCCCATTGGCCCTTTTTTTCAATTATAAAAGAATTCCCAATACTATTCTAGCATGTCCAAAGGTCAGTTGTCAATCTCCTCTCCGGTCCAGCTGTTGAATCTGGGAATCTTGAGGCAATGTTACAACTGCCTCATGTACACAGACAACCCTCTCCTCCTCCCAACAAATTCCAACACATGTGAGAGATGCAACCATATAGCCATACTGGAGGCTAAGCTCTCTCAACTCAGTACTGGCAAAACCAGTCATGAGGAGAAGGAAACCACACTCACTACAATTCCAGTCTCACATAGACCTACCACGACAGCAAACCAAACACATAAACACACAAAACATACTGAGGCTCTAAATAAAAATCTGCCTAAGCAGCAGAGACCTCCAAAGCAGACACCCAAGCAACCGCTACCCCAAAACAAAACACGTGCAACACATAGCTCACAAAGCCAGTGTGCCGAACAGTCACAGCCCTTAAGGCTAAAAACACACCTGATACACTTGTAATAGGTGACTCTATCGTCAGGCACACTGACGTCCCGCTCACCAGGCTGAACAAGGAGAAGGTCACGATGAGCTGCCTGTCGGGCGCTAGGATCCGCCACATAACACAAGCACTCAGGTCACTCCAAGGCAAGTACAAATATGACTCAGTCATTGTCCATGCTGGTGTGAATGACCTGAGACATACCTCCCTGGACTACATGAAAAGAGACATAGAGGAGCTCTCTGAGCATGTAGCCCAGGCCGATATGACCCTGACCTTGAGTAGCATCTTACCCTCACCAAGAATGATGCCACAATATGAAGACAAGATGATCAATTTCAACAATTGGCTTAAGTATTGGTGTCATTCAAAGGGGATCCAATGCCTGTCAGCCTGGGATGACATGCTCGACAAGCCACGATGCTTCACTAGGGACGACTTGCACCTGTCACCCCTGGGCTTTCGGATATTGGCAAAGGCTCTTGCTACCCCCATAGTGCCTTTTTTAGGCAAGGCTCAAAAGACAAACCCACCACCATAGGTATCTCAAGGGATAAGAAACTAAGAGTAATGCTACTCAATGCCAGAAGTCTAAACCTTAAGATGCACGCACTCAAAACTCTCCTTAGCATGGAGAACATAGATATCTGTGCAGTAACAGAAACCTGGTTCAAGGCTCCTGAGAGCACCCCAGCACTACTAGGTTATACCTCATACCATGCTTTTCAGCCCCAAAACTTGGACCATTCCACAAAAGGAGGGGGAGTATTAATATTCATCAAAGATACCCACACCTCCAGGTTGGTGGCACAGCACGAAGCATCAGAGACTATACATGTGCAACTAACAGTGGGTAAAACTGCCTTCCAGTTTATAGCCTGCTACAGACCACCCTCCCAAACCCAGGAACCCCACTCGGCCTTCCTGAGAACACTGGAAAATATGAAGGTCTCTCCAAACACCATTATATTGGGCAACTTCAACTACCCAAACATAGACTGGGAGCATTACTCTAGCTCCAACACCCTAGCCCAAAGGTTCCTAGAATTTATAAACTCAAATGCTATGGAACAACTTGTTACCACTCCCACAAGAGGAGAAAACATACTGGACCTGATCATCACCAACATGGGGACTCTATGCTCCAGACCAGAAGTGTATCCCTCACTGGTAAGATCAGACCATAAACTAATCTCACTGGATATTCACATCCCGACTCCACCCCCTGCCCTGAAAACCACAGTGAAAAACTTCTCTAAAGCAAATTTCACACTCCTCAAAACCGAGGTGGAATCCTTCAAAGCTCCCGGGCCTGTGAAAAATATGGCCCAGACCGCAGAATCCTTTATAAACGCATTCTATGAACACCTTCAGGAATGCATGGATCATGCAATCCCAAATAAAACCAAGACCCAATCCTCCAAAGGCAGACGTCCTGTCTGGTGGACCCCAGCCATAAACAACCTATACAATAGAAGGAGGAAGCTACTACATGATAGAGCAAAATCCCAAAAAGGGAAGGCATCTCTGATCAGTATTAGCAAAAAACTACGGGCACTCATAAAATCGTCTAAGGCCAGCTTTGAGAGAAAAATTACACAGGACACTAAGGATAATCACAAGGCTTTCTTTAGTAATGTTAGAAACCTGGGTGGGAATTCCCAGATATGCTCAGAATTAGTCCAAAATGACAAAAAATACACCAAAACCACAGACATTGCCAACATCCTAGCTGACAGGTTCAGCACAACCCCCCCCCCCCGCACCAAAAGGGCAAATATCTATCCCAGCAGAGTGCTGCCCCCCTGACATCTCAGATGCTCAGGTAAGAGCCGCCCTCTCTCCAAAGCAAAAAACACAGCATCAATGGGACCAGACGGTGTCCCGGGCTGCGTCCTACATGAACTCCAAGAAGAGCTAAACCCAAACATAAAACTACTGTTCAATCTCAGCCTTACTACAGGATATGTACCCAAAGGTGGTGCCTCAACGGATCCTGGAAACTATTGCCCCATAAGCCTGACTAGCTTGGTCTGCAAAGCTATGGAGAGGATCATCATGGACCTCATAAATAAAGATATTGGGGACCTACAGACACTGGATCCTACCCAGTTCGGCTTTGTTAAGGGCAGATCCTGCCTCTTAAACCTGGTTGATTTCTTTGAAACAGTCACCAAGGCCATTGACGAGGGGAAGGTGGTCCACACAGCCTACCTGGACCTCGCAAAAACCTTCGATACAATACCCCACTCGGGCATTATAGATAAGCTCACCAGCTTAAATATAAACCCCTATGTCACTAGATGGGTTGCAAACTGGCTCAAGGACAGAACCCACTTGGTTAGAATTGCTGGAGCCATGTCAGACACCAAACCAGTTACAAGTGGCATCCCACAAGGCTCAGTCCTGGGACCTCTCGTGTTTGGTATATATTTCTCGGAGGTACAGGCCAACACAGAAGGACTGTGGCTGACTAAGTTCGCAGATGACTGCAAACTGGGCACCATAATCGACTCTCCAGCCGACACAAGCATCCTCCAAAAGGGCCTCATAGAAACAGACAACTGGTGCCAGAGCCATGGCCTCAAGCTAAATGCCAAAAAGTGTACAGTCAACCCCTTTGGCAAAAACAAAGTGTCCACAAATTACCACATAGGTGGTAATCCATTAAGTACAGAAGAAGTAATTAGGGACCTGGGGACCCAAGTTGATAGCAATCCCTCATTTGACAACCACGTGGCCAAAGTGGTTAGAAAAACATTTTATATAGCCCACCTAATCATGAAGGGATTCACATCTAGATCAGGGGAGGTCATCGTGCCTCTTTACTCATCCCTCATCAGGCCCATAATTGAGTACAATGTCCCTTTCGGGATGTACCTTACCAGACACCTGCAGCAACTGGAAAGTCCCCAAAAGTACCTCACCAAGAGGATCATAGGGCTCAAACAGATGCCATATGCTGCCTGGTTAAAGAAACTCCAGCTCTACTCAGTGGCATACCACCTGCTCACAGGTGATCTGTGCCTGACGTATAAAGCCATGTCCAACCCGGAATTAATGGACATGCTGCACCTCAGAAAATCCAAATCCCATCGAGCTACGCGCTCGAGAGACTTGAACCTCAGCACTGAAATAAATAGGACATGCTGGAGGGACAGATTCATAACCCAGAGGCTCCCTTTACTCTGGAATAAAATCCCAGTCCAGGTTAGGCAGAGTCCCTCATTGACTCTCTTCAAGAGGAATCTTGATGAGTGGATGGGAGATCGTAGGTTTACCCCGGGTATCACTTCTGTGTCACTGTTAGACAGAGGCACAGTATACTAACCTCGAAAAAGGGCATAGCAAAACTAATTTAAAATGGGTGGCGAAAGCCAAACACACTCTGGCTAGGCTTATAAATGCCCTAGGGCAGATAGCCTAGTATGAACCTATGAACCTATAATTAGTAGTTTATTTGCCATTTTGGGCTAATTTCTATCTCTTTCATTTCCCTGCTATAAAACCTGCATTTGCGAGGTTTCTGGGCTAGTATACAGCTCAGCAAGCTCCTGCCTGGTGCCTTGCAGAGTTTTACAGCAGCAGAGAGAGAAAAGGGAGACTTTGGAGTGATTAAATATATTTTTTCTGCATTTTCTTGCTGCCTTTAGCAAATTCCGCCTAAAATGCAGATTTTCTAGAGTTTCCGTGATTTAAAAAGCTTGTTTCAGATACATATTGTACTTATTTTACTGCCTGCACTTTAACAAAGTCATTTTTGTGTTTAAATTACCTGTTTAACTGTTGTAGGCTACACACTCAAATGTGATAGCCATTTCTGTGCATTTAAAGTGTTTTTTTGATTGTATCTGCTTTATTTTCTGAAAAAAAAAACAAACAAACAAAAAAAAAACATACTTGTTTTCCCACCTTTCTAAGACTTTGGAGTGATTAAGTATAATTTTTCTGCATTTTCTTGCTGCCTTTAGCTAATTCCACCTAAAATGCCGATTTTGTAGAGTTTATGTGATTTAAAGAGCTTGTTTCAGCTACATATTACTTATTTACTGCCTGCACTTTAACTAAGTTGTTTTTGTGTTTAAATTACCTCTGTAACTGTTGTAGGCTACACACTCAAGTGTGATAGCCATTTCTGTGCATTTAAAGTGTTTTTTATTGTATCTGCTTTATTTTCTGAAAAAAACAAACAAAAAAAACATACTTGTTTTCCCACCTTTCTAAGCTAGTATAGTCCAGTTTTCAGGTTAGTGCTGAATTCAGGGCTGTGTTACAAGTTTCTGTGTTTGCCCATACCTTACTTGGATAGAAGAAAGTTTCTCTGTTTACTGTGAGAGAGGGAGCTTTGATCAGCCTATCTGTCCCTGGAGGAGTGGTTTCAGCCCAGCAATTAGTAGTTTATTTGCCATTTTGGGCTAATTTCTCTTTCATTTCCCTGCTATAAAACCCACATTTGCGAGGTTTTTGGGCTAGTATACAACTCAGCAAGCTCCTGCCTAGTGCCTTGTAGAGTTTTACAGCAGCAGAGAGAGAAAAGAGAGACTTTGGAGTAATTAAGTATCATTTTTCTGCATTTTCTTGCTGCTTTTAACTAATTCCGCCTAAAACGGAGATTTTCTAGAGTTTCCATGATTTAAAAAGCTTGTTTCAGCCACATATTGTACTTATTTTACTGCCTGCACTTTAACAAAGTCATTTTTGTGTTTAATTTATCTGTTTAACTGTTGTTGGCTACACACTCAAGTGTGATAGCCATCTCTGTGCATTTAAAGTGTTTTTTTGATTGTATCTGCTTTATTTTCTGAAAAAAAAACAAAACAAAAAAAAAGGATATACTTGTTTTCCCGCCTTTCTAAGCTAGTTATAGTCCAGTTTTCAGGTTAGTGCTAAATTCAGGGCTGTGTTACAAGTTTCTGTGCTTGCCCATAACTTACTTGGATAGAAGGAAGTTTCTCTGTTCACTGTGAGAGAGGGAGCTTTGAGCAGCCTATCTGTCACTGGAGGAGTGGTTTCAGCCCAGAAATTAGTAGTTTATTGGCCATTTTGGGCTAATTTCTATCTTTTTAATTTCTCTGCTATAAAAAATACATTGGTGAGGTTTTTGGGGTAGTATACAGCTCGGCAAGCTCCTGCCTGGTGCCCTGCAGAGTTCTACAGCAGCAGAGAGACAAAATAGAGACTTTACAGTGATTAAGTATAATTTTTCTGCATTTTCTTGCAGCCTTTTACTAATTCCACCTAAAATACTGATTTTCTATAGTTTCTGTGATTTAAAAAGCTTGTTGCAGATACATATTGTACTTATTTTACTGCCTGCACTTTAACAAAGTCGTTTTTGTATTTAATTTATCTGTTTAACTGTTGTTGGCTGCACACTCAAGTGTGATAGCCATTTCTGTGCATTTAAAGTGTTTTCTGATTGTATTTGCTTTATTTTCTGACAAAACAAACAAAAAACATACTTGTTTTCCCACCTTTCTAAGCTAGTATAGTCCAGTTTTCAAGTTAGTGCTGAATTCGGGGCTGTGTTACACATTTCTGTGTTTGCCAATACCTTACTTGGATAGAAGGAAATTTTTCGGTTCACTGTAAGCGAGGGAGCTTTGAGCAGTCTATCTGTACCTGGAGGAGTGTTGTCCCGCCCAGAAATTAGTAGTTTATTGGCCATTTTGGGGTAATTTTTATCTTTTTCATTTCCCTGCTATAAAACCCACATTTGCGAGGTTTTGGGGGTAGTGTACAGCTCAGCAAGCTCCTGCCTGGTGCCCTGCAGAGTTCTACAGCAGCAGAGAGACAAAAGAGGGACTTTAGAGTGATTAAGTATCATTTTTCTGCATTTTCCTGCTGCCTTTAGGTAATCCCACCTAAAATACCAATTTTCTATAGCTTCAGTGATTTAAAAAGCTTGTTTCAGTTACATATTGTACTTATTTTACTGCCTGCACTTTAACAAAGTCATTTTTATGTTTAATTTATCTGTTTAACTGTTGTAGGCTACACACTTAAGTGTGATAGCCATTTCTGTGCATTTAAAGTGTTTGTTTGATTGTATCTACTTTATTTTCTGAAAAACAAAGAAAAAAATACTTGTTGTCCCGCCTTTCTAAGCTAGTATAGTCCATTTCTCAGGTTAGTGCTAAATTCAGGGTTGTGTTATGAGTTTCTATGTTTGCCCATACCTTACTTGGATAGAAGGAAGTTTCTCTGTTCACTGTGAGAGATGGAGCTTTGAGCATCCTATCTGTCCCTGGAAGAGTGGTTTCAGCCCAGAAATTAGTAGTTTATTGGCCATTTTGAGCTAATTTTTATTTCTTTCATGTCCCTGCTATAAAACCCACATTTGCAAGGTTTTTGGGCTAGTATACAGCTCAGCAAGCTCCTGCCTGGTGCCTTGCAGAGTTTTACAGCAGCAGAGAGAGAAAAGAGAGACTTTGTAGTGATTAAGTATCATTTTTCTGCATTTTCTTGCTGCCTTTAGGTAATCCCACCTAAAATACAGATTTTCTAGAGTTTCTGTGATTTAAAAAGCTTGTTTCAGTTACATATTGTACTTATTTTACTGCCTGCACTTTAACAAAGTCATTTTTATGTTTAATTTATCTGTTTAACTGTTGTAGGCTACACACTTAAGTGTGATAGCCATTTCTGTGCATTTAAAGTGTTTGTTTGATTGTATCTACTTTATTTTCTGAAAAGAAACAACCCCCCCCAAAAAATACTTGTTGTCCCGCCTTTCTAAGCTAGTATAGTCCATTTCTCAGGTTAGTGCTAAATTCAGGGTTGTGTTATGAGTTTCTATGTTTGCCCATACCTTACTTGGATAGAAGGAAGTTTCTCTGTTCACTGTGAGAGAGGGAGCTTTGAGCATCCTATCTGTCACTGGAAGAGTGGTTTCAGCCCAGAAATTAGTAGTTTATTGGCCATTTTGAGCTAATTTTTATCTCTTTAATTTTCCTGGTATAAAACTTGCATTTGCGAGGTTTTTGGGCTAGTATACAGCTCAGCAAGCTCCTGCCTGGTGCCTTGCAGAGTTTTACAGCAGCAGAGAGAGAAAAGAGAGACTTTGTAGTGATTAAATATAATTTTTATGCATTTTCTTGCTGCCTTTAGTGAATTCCGCCTAAAATGCAGATTTTCTAGAGTTTCCGTGATTTAAAAAGCTTGTTTCAGGTACAAATTGTACTTATTTTACTGCCTGCACTTTAACAAAGTCATTTTTGTGTTTAAATTGCCTGATTAACTGTTGTAGGCTACACACTCATGTGATAGCCTTTTATGTGCATTTAAAGTGTTTTTTTGATTGTATCTGCTTTATTTTCTGACAAAAAAAAAAAAAAAAAAAAACATACTTGTTTTCCCACCTTTCTAAGACTTTGGAGTGATTAAGTGTAATTTTTCTGCATTTTCTTGCTGCCTTTAGCTAATTCCACCTAAAACACCGATTTTGTAGAGTTTATGTGATTTAAAGAGATTGTTTCAGCTACATATTACTTATTTTACTGCCTGCACTTTAACTAAGTTATTTTTGTATTTAAATTACCTCTTTAACTGTTGTAGGCTACACACTCAAGTGTGATAGCCATTTCTGTGCATTTAAAGTGTTTTTTGATTGTATCTGCTTTATTTTCTGAAAAAAACAAATAAAAAAAATATGTACTTGTTTTCCTGCCTTTCTAAGCTAGCATAGTCCAGTTGTCAGGTTAGTGCTGAATTCAGGGCTGTGTTACAAGTTTCTGTGTTTGCCCATACCTTACTTGGATAGAAGGAAGTTTCTCTGTTTACTGTGAGAGAGGGAGCTTTGATCAGCCTATCTGTCCCTGGAGGAGTGGTTTCAGCCCAGTAATTAGTAGTTTATTTGCCATTTTGGGCTAATTTCCATCTCTTTCATTTCCCTGCTATAAAACCCACATTTGCGAGGTTTTTGGGCTAGTATACAGATCGGCAAGCTCCTGCCTAGTGCCTTGCAGGTTTTTACAGCAGCAGAGAGAGAAAAGAGAGACTTTGGAGTAATTAAGTATAATTTTTCTGCATGTTCTTGCTGCCTTTAGCTAATTCCGGCTAAAACTACAGATTTTCTAGAGTTTGCATTATTTAAAAAGCTTGTTTCAGCCACATATTGTACTTTTTTTACTGCCTGCACTTTAACAAAGTATTTTTTGTGTTTAATGTATCTGTTTAACTGTTGTTGGCTACACACTCAAGTGTGATAGCCATTTCTGTGCATTTAAAGTGTTTTTTTTATTGTATCTGCTTTATTTTCTGAAAAAAACAAACAAAAAAAATACTTGTTTTCCTGCCTTTCTAAGCTAGTATAGTCCAGTTTTCAGGTTAGTGCTGAATTCAGGGCTGTGTTACATTGCCTTTAGCAAATTCTGCCTAAAATGCAGATTTTCTAGAGTTTCCATGGTTTAAAAAGATTGTTTCAGATACATATTGTACTTATTTTACTGCCTGCATTTTAATAAAGTCATGTTTGTGTTTAAATTACCTGATTACCTGTTGTAGGCTACACACTCAAGTGTGATAACCATTTCTGTGCATTTAAAGTGTTTTTTTGTTTGTATCTGCTTTATTTCCTGAAAACAACAAACAAAAAAATACTTGTTTTCCCACCTTTCTAAGCTAGTATAGTCCAATTTTCAGGTTAGTGCTGAATTCAGGGCTGTGTTACAAGTTTCGGTGTTTGCCCATCCCTTACTTGGATAGAAGGAAGTTTCTCTGTTCACTGTGAGAGAGGGAGCTTTGAGCAGCCTATCTGTCCCTGTAGGAGTGGATTCAGCCCAGAAATTAGTAGTTTATTGGCCATTGTGTCTAATTTCTATCTCTTACATTTTCCTGCTATAAAACCTGCATTTGCAAGGTTTTTGAGGGTAGTATACAGCTCAGCAAGCTCCTGCCTGCTGCCCTGCAGAGTTCTACAGCAGCAGTGAGACAAAAGAGAGACTTTAGAGAGATTAAGTATCATTTTTCTGCATTTTCTTGCTGCCTTTAGATAATTCCACCTAAAATACAGATTTTCTATTGTTTCTATGATTTAAAGAGCTTGTTTCAGCTACATATTAGTTATTTTACTGCCTGCACTTTAACAAAGTTGTTTTTATGTTTAATTTATCTGTTTAACTGTTGTAGGCTGCACACTTAAGTGTGATAGCCATTTCTGTGCATTTAAAGTGTTTGTTTGATTGCATCTACTTTATTTTCTGAAAAAAAAAAAAAAAAAAAACAAAAAATACTTGTTGTCCTGCCTTTCTAAGCTAGTATAGTCCATTTCTCAGGTTAGTGCTAAATTCAGGGTTGTGTTATGAGTTTCTATGTTTGCCCATACCTTACTTGGATAGAAGGAAGTTTCTCTGTTCACTGTGAGAGAGGGAGCTTTGAGCATCCTAACTCTCCCTGGAGGAGTGGTTTCAGCCAAGAAATTAGTAGTTTATTGGCCATTTTGAGCTAATTTCTATCTCTTTAATTTTCCTGGTATAAAACTCACATTTGCGAGGTTTTTGGGCTAGTATACAGCTCAGCAAGCTCCTGCCTGGTGCCCTGTAGAGTTGTGCAGCAGCAGAGAGACAAAAAAGAGACTTTGGAGTGATTAAATATCATTTTTATGCATTTTCTTGCTGCCTTTAGCGAATTCCACCTAAAATGCAGATTTTCTAGAGTTTCCGTGATTTAAAAAGCTTGTTTCAGGTACATAGTGTACTTATTTTCCTGCCTGCACTTTAACAAAGTCATTTTTGTGTTTAAATTACCTGATTAACTGTTGTAGGCTACACACTCGTGTGATAGCCATTTCTGTGCATTTAAAGTGTTTTTTTGATTGTATCTGCTTTATTTTCTGACAAAAAAAAAAAACAAACAAAAAAAAACATACTTGTTTTCCCACCTTTCTAAGACTTTGGAGTGATTAAGTGTAATTTTTCTGCATTTTCTTGCTGCCTTTAGCTAATTCCACCTAAAACACTGATTTTGTAGAGTTTATGTGATTTAAAGAGATTGTTCATAGGTTCATAGGTTCATAGGTTCATACTAGGCTATCTGCCCTAGGGCATTTATAAGCCTAGCCAGAATGTGTTTGGCTTTCGCCACCCATTTTAAATTTATTTTGCTATGCCCTTTTTCGAGGTTAGTATACTGTGCCTCTATCTAACAGTGACACAGAAGTGATACCCGGGGTAAACCTACAGCTACATATTACTTATTTTACTGCCTGCACTTTAACTAAGTCATTTTTGTATTTAAATTACCTCTTTAACTTTTGTAGGCTACACACTCAAGTGTGATAGCCATTTCTGTGCATTTAAAGTGTTTTTTGATTGTATCTGCTTTATTTTCTGAAAAAAACAAAAAAATATGTACTTGTTTTCCTGCCTTTTTAAGCTAGTATAGTCCAGTTTTCAGGTTAGTGCTGAATTCAGGGCTGTGTTACAAGTTTCTGTGTTTGCCCATACCTTACTTGGATAGAAGGAAGTTTCTCTGTTTACTGTGAGAGAGGGAGCTTTGATCAGCCTATCTGTCCCTGGAGGAGTGGCTTCAGCCCAGTAATTAGTAGTTTATTTGCCATTTTGGGCTAATTTCTATCTCTTTCATTTCCCTGCTATAAAACCCACATTTGCGAGGTTTTTGGGCTAGTATACAGATCAGCAAGCTCCTGCCTAGTGCCTTGCAGGTTTTTACAGCAGCAGAGAGAGAAAAGAGAGACTTTGGAGTAATTAAGTATAATTTTTCTGCATGTTCTTGCTGCCTTTAGCTAATTCCACCTAAAACTACAGATTTTCTAGAGTTTCCATTATTTAAAAAGCTTGTTTCAGCCACATATTGTACTTATTTTACTGCCTGCACTTTAACAAAGTAATTTTTGTGTTTAATGTATCTGTTTAACTGTTGTTGGCTACACACTCAAGTGTGATAGCCATTTCTGTGCATTTAAAGTGTTTTTTTTATTGTATCTGCTTTATTTTCTGAAAAAAACAAACAAAAAAAATACTTGTTTTCACGCCTTTCTAAGCTAGTATAGTCCAGTTTTCAGGTTAGTGCTGAATTCAGGGCTGTGTTACATTGCCTTTAGCAAATTCTGCCTAAAATGCAGATTTTCTAGAGTTTCCATGATTTAAAAAGCTTGCTTCAGATACATATTGTACTTATTTTACTGCCTGCACTTTAACAAAGTCATTTTTGCATTTAAATTAGCTGATTAACTGTTGTAGGCTACACACTCAAGTGTGATAGCCATTTCTGTGCATTTAAAGTGTCTTTTTGATTGTATCTGCTTTATTTTCTGAAAAAAAAAAAACATACTTCTTTTCCCACCTTTCTAAGCTAGTATAGTCCAATTTTCAGGTTAGTGCTGAATTCAGGGCTGTGTTACAAGTTTATGTGTTTGTCCACACCTTACTTGGATAGAAGGAAGTTTCTCTGTTCACTGTGAGAGAGGGAGCTTTGAGCAGCCTATCTGTCCTTGGAGGAGTGAATTCAGTTAGAAATTAGTAGTTTATTGGCCATTTCCCTGCTATAAAACCTGTATTTGCAAGGTTTTGGGGGGTAGTATACAGCTCAGCAAGCTCCTGTCTGGTGCCCTGCAGAGATCTACAGCAGCAGAGAGACAAAAGAGAGACTTTAGAGTGATTAAGTATCATTTTCCTGCATTTTCTTGCTGCCTTTAGGTAATTCCACCTAAAATACCGATTTTCTATAGTTTCTGTGATTTAAAGAGCTTGTTTCAGCTACATATTAGTTATTTTACTGCCTGCACTTTAACAAAGTTGTTTTTATGTTTAATTTATCTGTTTAACTGATGTAGGCTACACACTTACGTGTGATAGCCATTTCTGTGCATTTAAAGTGTTTGTTTGATTGTATCTACTTTATTTTCTGAAAAAAACAAACCCCCCCCAAAAAATACTTGTTGTCCCGCCTTTCTAAGCTAGTGTAGTCCATTTCTCAGGTTAGTGCTAAATTCAGGGTTGTGTTATATGTTTCTATGTTTGCCCATACCTTACTTGGATAGAAGGAAGTTTCTCTGTTCACTGTGTGAGAGGGAGCTTTGAGCATCCTATCTGTCCCTTGTGGAGTGGTTTCAGCCCAGAAATTAGTAGTTTATTGGCCATTTTCAGCTAATTTCTATCTCTTTCATTTTCATGGTATAAAACTCGCATTTGCGAGGTTTTTGGGCTAGTATACAGCTCAGCAACCTCCTGTCTGGTGCCCTGTAGAGTTGTACAGCAGCAGAGAGACAAAAAAGAGACTTTGGAGTGACTAAATATCATTTTTCTGCATTTTCCTGCTGCCTTTAGCGAATTCTGCCTAAAATGCAGATTTTCTAGAGTTTCCTTGATTTAAAAAAGCTTGTTTCAGATACATATTGCACTTATTTTACTGCCTGCACTTTAACAAAGTTGTTTTTGTGTTTAAATTACCTTATTAACTGTTGTAGGCTACACACTCAAGTGTGATAGCCATTTATGTGCATTTAAAGTGTTTTTTTTATTGTATCTGCTTTATTTTCTGAAAAAACAAACAAAAAAAACATACTTGGTTTCCCACCTTTCTAAGCTAGTATAGTCCATTCTTCAGGTTGAATTCAGGGCTGTGTTACAAGTTTCTGTGTTTGCCCATACCTTACTTGTATAGAAGGAAGTTTCTCTGTTCACTGTGAGAGAGGGAGCTTTGAGCAGCCTATCTGTCCTTGGAGGAGTGGATTCAACCCAGAAATTAGTAGTTTATTGGCCATTGTGTCTAATTTCTATCTCTTACATTTCCCTGCTATAAAACTTGCATTTGCAAGGTTTTTGGGCTAGTATACAGCTTAGCAAGCTCCTGCCTGGTGCCCTGCAGAGTTCTACAGCAGCAGAGCGACAAAAGACAGACTTTGGAGTGATTAAGTATAATTTTTCTTCATTTTCTTGCTGCCTTTAGCTAATTCCACCTAAAACACGAATTTTGTAGAGTTTATGTGATTTACAGAGCTTGTTTCAGCTACATATTACTTATTTTACTGCCTGCACTTTAACAAAGTCATTTTTGGGTTTAAATTACCTGATTAACTGTTGTAGGCTACACACTCAAGTGTGATAGCCATTTCTGTGCATTTAAAGTGTCTTTTTTATTGTATCTGCTTTATTTTCTGAAAACAAACAAAAAAAAAAAAATATATATATATATATATATATATATATATATATATATATATATATATATATACTTGTTTTCCCACCTTTCTAGGCTAGTATAGTCCAGTTTTTGGGTTAGTGCTGAATTCAGGGCTGTGTTACAAGTTTCTGTGTTTGCCCATACTTTACTTGGATAGAATGAAGTTTCTCTGTTCACTGTGAGAGAGGGAGTTTTGAGCAGCCTATCTGTCCTTGGAGGAGTGGTTTCAGCCCAGCAATTAGTAGTTTATTTGCCATTTTGGGCTAATTTCTATCTCTTTCATTTCCCTGCTATAAAACCGACATTTGCGCCATTTTGGGGCTAGTATACAGCTCAGCAAGCTCCTGCTTGGTGCCCTGTAGAGTTTTACAGCAGCAGAGAGACAAAAGAGAGACTTTGGAGTAATTAAGTATCATTTTCTGCATTTTCTTGCTGCCTTTAGCTAATTCTGCCTAAAACACATATTTTCTAGAGTTTGTGTGATTTAAAAAGCTTGTTTCAGCTACATATTGCACTTATTTTACTGCCTGCACTTTAACAAAGTTGTTTTTGTGTTTAAATTACCTTATTAACTGTTGTAGGCTACACACTCAAGTGTGATAGCCATTTATGTGCATTTAAAGTTTTTTTTTTATTTAGAAATTGGGCCACTGAACCTTTGTCAATATTTATTGAGTATTTTTTAAGACCGATAGTTGATTTGAAAAAACAAATTTTAAGAGATAGTAAACAATTTTTAATTGATTTTTATGAATATTTGAAACCTTTGCCACAAGACAGTTCATTCTATTTTGTAACTTTAGATGTTACAAGTTTATTTACGGTCATACCAAATGAGCTTGGTGTGGATACTGTCAATGAATTTTTGAACATTCATTCTGGTATGGACTCCAGACAGATAGACTTGATATGTTTATTTTTGGAAACAGTTTTAGAGAACAATGTTTTCATGTTTTGTGAGAAAATCTATTCCCAGTGTGATGGTGTAGCAATGGGAACACCATACGCGAATAGTTACGCAAACATTGTGATGGCCCACTGGGAAGAGAGAATATTGTTCAATACAGATAGTTTCAAGAGATCAGTATGTTTCTATTGTAGATTTGTAGATGATTTATTTTTAATTTGGAATAATGATGAATGTTCATTGTTACAATTTTATGAAGAAATTAATACACTGTCTTCATTTTTAAAGTTTACTATGGATTATTCTACCATAGGTATCTCCTTTCTTGATATCAACATTAGTAGATTTGACAATGGTTCAGTGAACACTTGGGTACACAGAAAAGCATGCTTTTGTAACTCGTTACTTCACAGAACAAGTATGCACCCGAGTTATGTTTTTAGAAATGTGGTCAAAGGTCAGGCTATAAGAGCCTCAAGATTAAATCCCTTGGAATCAGGATATGCTCAGGAATCAGAAGAGTTGAAGCATAGGCTATTAGTCAGGGGATATAGTACTAGAGACATTGATACAGCAATTAGTAATGTGGCATCTCTTAGATCTACCATAGCTTGTCCTTACTTTTCTGATAATTTATTCAACAATAAAAGCAATGCAATGGAGGAACCATCAACAGTTAAAGTGTTAGTCCATTATACTTCAGATATTTCTTCAATTATAGGGATTTTTAAAAAACATTGGGACATTTTACTTTTAGATGATAATATCAGAAATATAGTAGGGGAAGAACCTAGGTTTATATTCAAGAATAGAAGTAATCTTAAGCAGATACTCTGTCGTTCCAATTGCATATCTGGATCAATTAAGACAGATGAACAGTCAGGAACTAAACCCTGTTTCAGATGTAACCAATGTGATTTTATAGATAAAGCCAGAGTATTCGTACATCCCACTACACATGTAGTGCATACTTTGAATGTCACAGCCAATTGGCAGACACGTAATGTGATTTATTTAGCTAGATGTATAAAATGCAGTGCATTTTATATAGGTAAGACAAATAGAAGATTAAAAGAAAGAATTCGTGAACATAACTATAATATTACATTGCGTAATAATCATTACGCAACTGCGAAGCATGTAATGGATACTGATCATACACATTGGTTTATGTTCTCAGTTTTACAAGTTATATATTCCAATATTCGTGGTGGCGATATAAAAAATTATACAGAGCGCTGTGAAATTAAGTGGATCATTAAACTAAGAGGGGATAGAACTCCAGGTTTAAATGACAAAGTTGCACTTAAACCAATTTTAGGTAGTAGGAGATTGAAAGCTTATAAACATAAAAACATAAACAATGTTTAATTTTAGTTTTGTTTCTGGCTTCTATGTGATTATGCATATATACATCTATTAATATGTGTTCGTATATATACATGTTCATGAATTGATCAATTGATTTTTTATGAATTTATGTATTTTTTATATATGTATTTTTCATATATGTTTTTAAACATATATTTTTTATTATATATGTACATATTTATATATTTTGTATCATTAGTTCGAATGAATGAACACATGGACTGTATAGAGAAGGGAGTTTTAATTGATGACACTATGAATTTATAATATAATGAATGCTTTAAAATAATTATTTATATACATGATAACATCTATAGAAATTCATTTTATGTTGATGCCAATCAACGTTGTAGCATTAAGTTATTTTATTTAGGTATTCATTTGTGAAATCAAATGTGTAAGGTGAAAGTTTTACTTAGATGATTACTTAGTGTTTCTTTAAATTTAGTAGGAAATGATGTCACATTTCTTAATTAATTATGAGTATTTAAATGCTGATTTTTTGGATTTTGTAAGTCTGATGAAGCCGATTTGGTGAAAGCGCTTACTCTGTTTACAATAAAAAGTTCGGACACTCGCTATTTGGCATTTTAGCTACAAGTTATATTTTTTGATTTTATTCCTGCCGTTGCTTTTTATGTGGATTTTTGCTGCCTAGGAGATTTACAACTACGTCTTGTTACTGTTTTATTTGTGGAATACTTTTTTTGCTCTTGCCGTGGATGTCCCGTGGATGTGCTATATAGTTTTGATTATTTCATTCGTTATTATTCTAACGGGACATTTATTCTTTGAGAACCACATATACATTTGCATATTTCTGTTTTTTTTTATTGTATCTGCTTTATTTTCTGAAAAAAACAAAAAAACAAAAAAAAACCCAAAATATATATATATATATATATATATATATATATATATATATATATATATATATATATATATATATATATATATATATATATATATATATATATATATATATATATATATATATATATATATATATATGTGTGTGTATATATACCTGTTTTCCCACCTTTCTAAGCTAGTATTGTCCAGTTTTCAGGTTAGTGCTGAATTCAGGGCTGTGTTGCAAGTTTCTATGTTTGCCCATACCTTACTTGGATAGAAGGAAGTTTCTCTTTTCACTGTGAGAGAGGGAGCTTTTAGCAGCCTATCTGTCCCCGGAGGAGTGGATTCAGCCCAGAAATTAGTAGTTTATTGGCCATTTTGGATTAATTTCTATCTCTTTAATTTCCCTACTATAAAACCCGCATTTGTGAGGTTTTGGGGCTAGTATACAGCTGAGCAAGCTCCTGCCTGGTGCCTTGCAGAGTTCTACAGCAGCAGAGAGAAAAAAGAGAGACTTTGGAGTGATTAAGTATCATTTTTCTGCATTTACTTGCTGCCTTTAGCTAATTCCACCTAAAATGTAGATTTTCTAGAGTTTCTGTGATTTAAAAAGGTTGTTTCAGTTTCATATTGTACTTATTTTACTGCCTGCACTTTAACAAAGTTGTTTTTGTGTTTAATTTATCTGTTTCACTGTTGCAGGCTATACACTCAAGTGTGATAGCCATTTCTTTGCATTTAAAGTGTTTTTCTGATTGTATCTGCTTTATTTTCTGAAAGAAAATACTTGTTTTCCCACCTTTCTAAGCTAGTATAGTCCAGTTTTTAGGTTAGTGCTGAATTCAGGGCTGTTACAAGTTTCTGTGTTTGCCCATACCTTACTTGGATAGAAGGAAGTTTCTCTATTCACTGTGAGAGAGGGAGCTTTGAGCATCCTATCTGTCCCTGGAGGAGTGGTTTCAGCTCAGAAATTAGTAGTTTATTTGCCATTTTGGGCTAATGTCTATCTCCTTCATTTCCCTGCTATAAAACCCACATTTGCACAGTTTTTCGTGCCGGGCAGCGCCAGTTAGCTAGGGTATAAGTATTTCCGGCTCCAGAAAGTCTACTCTTCAATTTTTCCCTTGGATCTAGACAAACTTTCAACCTAAGCACTGAAGCCATTCACTTCTCATCCCGGCACTTGCTCAAAACGCATAGCAAGCACTAATAAACCTTAGCACTAGACCCCTCTATTCTGTAGAGAAGGACAAGGCTCTCTATTTGACCTTACCAGCCAATCAGTAAAACAGTTCACTGTACCTATCCAGGCATGTCCAAAGGGCAGTTTCAGGTGTACTCTCTGGTCCAACTTTGGAATCTTGGCATTTTGAGGCAATGTTACAGTTGCCTCATGTACACAGACAACCCTCTCCTCCTTCCACCATACACTAATACATGCGAGAGATGCAATTATGCAGCCAAACTGGAGGCTAAGCTGTCTCATCCCTAGACTGGACCAGGCAGTCAAGAGGAGAAGGGAATTACTTGCATCACACCACCAGTCTCACATAGACCTATGAAACCAGCACCGGCAAAAAACACAGATAAATACACAAAAACATACTCGGAGGCTCTAAACAAAAATCTGCAAAAGCAACAGAGACCTCCAAAACAGACATCCAAGCAACCTCCACCTCCCAACACAAACCATGAAACACATACTTCACAAAACCAGTGTGCCATGCAATCACAGCCCTTAAGGCAAAATAACATACCCAACACACTAGTAATAGGTGACTCTATAGTCAGGCACACTGACGTCTCACTCACTAGGCTGAACAAGGAGAAGGTTACTGTTAGCTGCCTGTCGGGTGCCAGGATCCGCCACATAACACAAGCACTGACTCAGGTCACTCCAGAACAAGGACCAACCAGCCTGAAACCCACCAAATAGGATCCACAGAAAAAGCGCAACTGATGCAATAACGCTACAAACTGAAAACAATCCACAATAGTTGGAAATGCAATGAGAATCCGACCAAAATCTTATTAAACATCCACCAAACAGCCTGAAACTCTCCAAGTACGATCCACAAAGGATGCACAACTGTGCAATAGTGCTACAAACTGGAAATAATCCACCAATAGTTTGGAAATACAATGAAAATCCAACAAAAATCTTTTAAACATCCACCAGTTTATTTAAGCCTTTGAATTATAGCTTTTCGTCAGTCCTACGACCAACTTCCTCAGAAATAATCAACAAGTAGACCTTGTAGTACCTGTATAACCTGTCTGCAAGAAATGCTACAGCACTCTTTTTTTTCCACTTTTAAACTGTTGCAAACTATTTTTGATAATGCTGGTGTGCAATATGTGTTTCCCTGAGAGTTTGTTTGTTTTTTTATCATCACTCCAGAACAAGTACAAATATGACTCTGTCATTGTCCATGTTGGTGTGAATGACCTGAGCCATACCTCCCTGGACTACATGAAAAGAGACATGGACAAGCTCTCTGATCACGTAGCCCAGGCCGGTATGACCCTGACCCTGAGTAGCATCTTGCCCTCACCAAGAATGATACCACGGTATAGAGAAAAAATTATCAATTTCAACAATTGACTAAGCTTCTGGTGTCATTCAAAGGGGATCCAGTGTTTGTCAGCCTGGGAGGACATGCTTGACAAGCCACGCTGCTTCACTAGAGACGGCTTGCACCTGTCACCCTTAGGCTTTCGAATACTGGCCAAGGCTCATGCCACCCCCCATAGTTCCTTTTTTCGGCAAGGCTCAAAAGACAAACCCACCGCCATAAATAGCGCAAGTAACAAAAAACTGAGGGTAATGCTATTCAATGCCAGAAGTCTAAACCTCAAAATGCACGCACTCGAGGCACTCCTCAGTATGGAGAAAATCGATATATGTGTAGTAACAGAAACCTGGTTTAAGGCTACAGAGAGCACTCCAGCACTACCAGGCTACAACTCATACCATACATTTTGGCCACAAAACCTGGATCGAAATACAAAAGGTGGGGGAGTATCCATATTCATCAAGGATACCCACACCTCCAGGTTAGTGACACAGCACGATGCTTCAGAGATCATCCACGTGCAACTAACAATGGGCAAAACTGCTATTCAAATTGTAGCTTGCTACAGATCACCCTCCATGCCCCATGACCCCCACTCCGCATTCCTGG
Organism: Protopterus annectens; assembly: GCF_019279795.1. Lineage (NCBI taxonomy): Eukaryota > Metazoa > Chordata > Ceratodontiformes > Protopteridae > Protopterus > Protopterus annectens. The sequence continues at coordinate 1,120,207,666 of NC_056733.1, read as the reverse complement.
AAACACTAGGAAACATAAAGGTCCTACCAAACACCCTGATATTGGGTGATTTCAATTACCCAAACATTAATTGAGAGAACTACTCAAGTACAAACTCCCTTGCCCAACATTTCCTAGAATTTATAAACTCAAACACCCTGGAGCAACTGGTCAATACCCCCACCAGAGGTGACAACATGTTGGATCTGGTCATCATCAACATGGGTGACCGGTGTTCCACACCGGACGTCAACCCCTCATTGGTTAGATCTGACCATAAACTAATCACTCTGGGTATCCACATTCCACCACCACCCCCGGTCAAAGAAACCACCATGAAAAACTTTTCAAAAGCAAACTTCACGTTACTTAAGACCGAGGTGGGAAGTTTCAAAGCCCCCATGCTAAAGGATAACGCTGTCCAAGCTGCAAAATCCTTTACTAATGCACTCTACGGGCACCTACAAGAATGCATGGATTGTACTATCCCAAACAAAACCAAGACTCACTCCTCCAAGAAAAGGAAACCAGTCTGGTGGACCCCTGCCATAAACAAGATATACAACAGAAGGAGGAAACTAGTACAGAAAAGATTAAAATCCCAAGAAGGGAAGACATCCCTGATCAGTATCAGCAAGAAACTACGTTCCCTCATAAAATTAGCCAAGGCTAGCTTCGAAAGGAAAATTGCCATGGACTCCAAAGATAACCACAAGGCATTCTTTAGCTATGTCAAGAATCTAAGTGGCAATTCTCAGATCTGCTCGGAGTTAGTGCAGAATGGCACAAAATACACTGAACCAACCGATACAGCCAACATCCTGGCAGACAGGTTCAGTGCAAACTTCACCCCCCCTCTCATCCCCAAAAGGGCCCATAACTATACCAGAATAATGTAGTGCCCCTGAAATCACAGACAGTCAGGTTAAAACAGCCTTCTCCAAAGCCAAAAACACAGCATCAATGGGACCGGATGGTGTCCCAGGCTGTGTCCTACACGAGCTCAAAGATGAACTAACCCCTCACCAAAACACACTGTTTAAACTCAGCCTCTCCACAGACTATGTGCCCACAGAGTGGTGCACAGCAACGGTTATTCCGCTCCACAAAGGTGAAGCCACAACAGACCCCAGGAACTATTGCCCTATAAGCCTGACTAGCTTGGTCTGCAAAGCTATGGAGTGCATCATCATAGATCTCATTAACAGAGACATTGGGAACCTCCAAACACTGGACCCTTCCCAGTTTGGCTTTGTTAAGGGCAGATCATGCCTCCTAAACCTGGTGGACTTCTTTGAGACAGTTACCAAGGCTATAGATGAGGGAAAGGTGGTCCACACCGCCTACCTAGACCTTGCAAAGGCCTTCGAAACCATTTCCCACTCAGGTATTATAGACAAGCTCACCAGCCTGAACATAAACCCCTACATCACAAGATGGGTTGCCAACTGGCTCACGGACAGAACCCACATGATAAGAGTTGCAGGAGCTAGGTCTGACTCTAAACCAGTTACAAGTGGCATTCCCCAGGGCTCAGTCCTAGGACCCCTCCTGTTCAGCACATACTTCTCAGGGTTCCCATTCAGAAGCCTGAAACATCATAAGCCTGAAAATCAAAATCCTGAAACCAAAAGCCTGAAAATTCAGAATCCTGAAAACTCAAAATCCTGAAAGCCCAAAATCCTGAAAGCCCAAAATCCTGAAACTCAAAATCCTGAAAACACAAAATAGACATACTGATGTCATTGTGGCTTTGCTATTGTTAGCCCTGTGGTGTTAGGTCATGCGTTGGGGTCAGGTAAGTGTCTTGTTGGTTTTATGTTAGGGTTAGGGCGGTTTAAGTGAGTTAGGGTTAGCGCAGGTTAGGCATGTATGCAATAGTGACAAATATTGGGGTTAGAGGCGGTTTAAGTGAGTTAGGGTTAGGGCTCAGGTGAGTGTGCGATAGTGACGGACCTTAGGGTTAGGGTTAGGGTCAGGGTCAGTTGGTAGATATTAGTGTCTTTATAGTGACATATTAGCATTATTTGTGTTTTCAGGATTTTGAGTTTCAGGATTTTGGGCTTTCAGGATTTTGAGTTTTCAGGATTCTGAATTTTCAGGCTTTTGGTTTCAGGATTTTGATTTTCAGGCTTATGATGTTTCAGGCTTCTGAATGGGAACCCTTCTCAGAGGTACAGGCAAGCACAGGAGGACTATGGCTGACCACGTTCGCAGATGACTGCAAACTAGGGGCTATAATTGACTCTCCGGCTGACACAGACATCCTCCAAAAGGGTCTCACTGAGACAGATACCTGGTGTCAAAACCATGGCCTCAAGCTAAATGCCAAAAAGTGCATAGTCATCCCTTTTGGAAAAAACAAAGTACCCACAAACTATCACATAGGTGGTAGACCCCTAAATATGGAAGATGTAATAAGGGATCTGGGGACCCAAGTAGATAGTAACCTCTCCTTTGATAATCACATTGCCAAAGTGGTTAGAAAATCCTTCTATGTGGCCCACCTAATCACAAAAGGGTTTACATCCAGATCAAAAGAGGTCATTAAGCCCCTCTACGTATCACTCATCAGACCCATCATAGAGTACAATGCCCCATTTGGGATGTACCTTACAAGACACCTGCAACAACTGGAAAGACCACAGAAGTACCTCACCAAGAGGATCACTGGCCTCAAGTAGATGCCCTATGCAGCTCGACTGAAGAAACTCCAGCTATACTCGGTTGCATACCGCCTACTCAGAGGTGATCTCTGCCTGACATACAAGGCCATGTCCAACCCAGAATTGATGGGTATGCTCCACCTAAAGAAAACCATATCCCCTCGAGCCACATGCTCCAGGGATCTAAACCTCACCACAACAATAAATTGGACGTGCGGAGGGATAGATTCCTGTCCCAGAGACTTCCCATGCTCTGGAACAAGATTCCAGTCTACATTAGGCAGAGCTCCTCACTAACCCTCTTCAAGAGAAACCTTGACGAGTGGATGGGAAACAGAAAGTGTACCCCGAGGATCACTTCAATGGCTCTGCTGGACAGAGGCACAGGGAACTAATCTAAGGGGGCGGCAAAAGCCAACACATTCCGGCTAGGCTTATAAATGCCTTCAGGCAGATAGCCTAGTACCTACCTATGAACCTATGAACTTAAGTAATCATAGGTATCATGAGAGGCATAATCATATACACCTTTATGAAGACACATAACACTTCTTGCTTCCTTTTACAAGCACTTAACAGTGCTCATCTCCAAAACCAAGCAGGGCCCTAAATGATAACTCTGGTGTAAATTTGTGTCAACCCATCCACAGAGGCCTAGCTGATTCAATGGGCCAATACTATGAACCAACACCCCACCCCCTCAGCAAACAAGCAAAAAAAAAAGCATTTCACTGTAATAAGCTGACCACTACACTGTAAGCAATCAGCTTATTACAGTTAGATCTATCAACCCCCCAGCTCTTCAGTTGAAGAGCACAAACTAAATGGATGTTCAGAGTTCCTTTTACTGGCACGTGGCCAGATGCACAACATGGCCCACCACTACCCCAGTCATTCATATCCCTTTTCTGTGCCCTGCCCCCAACCCATTTCAACATATTGTATTTAAAAAATAATAATTTCTTCTTTTTAAAGTGTAGCAAACTCTTTGCTACAAATGTAGTAAACAGTTGCTACAGTTTATAACCTGCCTGCAAAGAGTGCTACATCACTGATGTTTTAGTTAAAAAAAATCTTCTTTTTAAACTGTAGTAAACTGCTTCCTACAAATGTAGCAAACAGTTACTGCAGTTTATAACCTGTCTGCAAGAAATGCTACAGCACTCTTTTTTTTCCACTTTTAAACTGTTGCAAACTATTTTTGATAATGCAGCAAGCAGTTGCTACAGTTTAACCAAAAACAGAGCACTACAGCACTCAGGTTTGACAGCAAATGCAATACTGGCTTTTAAAACCCGGGATTGCATTAAGAAAGATTTAGACAGGCTAATGGATCACCCCCCCCCCCCCAACAGTTGCCCATACTCGCCCTGCCATAGCTATGTAATGCCCATCTAGTCATCAAGATTAGCCTTAAAGGCAACAAAAAGTCCTACGTTGCTTGACCTGTAGTGGTAACTTATTTCATAGGCTGGGAATACATTGAGTAAGGAACCTGTCCCCCCCAACATGTCTTGTTTATTCACTGGTGTAAATTTAGGTCCCCATTATGGGTGCTTGTAGAGCCACTGGTTTTGTGAAGAAATAGGAACTCAGATAGAACTGGGTCTTTCATGGCACAAAAGGTGGGACACAGATCACCTTGGAGTAGCCATACTACTGAGTATAAGGAGAGAGTATTGCAAATCTTTTGGGATAATTGAAGGATTTTAGGGCCTTTAATTTCTTGTTTAAAATCAATGGGCCTTTCAAGTTGAGTGATAAAATTGGATTGTACATACTAAGGGGGCAGTGTATTTTATGACGGATCTGCTAAAAGAAGAGTATGGGGTAAGTTGACTTCTCTAGATTTTGAAGATATTCCTTTGAAAATTAACTGGGATGGATAGAAGAATTCCCTGAATATAGTGCAAATGTGATGAGAGAATGTGAGAATAAAGGAATAACTTGCTTGTGTCTGCATAAATGAGTTATGTTATGACTTTCACGGCTTTGCTAATATAAGGCTATTGACACTGATGGACTTATCATTACCCCAGTCTATAAAGGGGCCATCATACTGTAGAAAATTCACATTGGTTGTTCTCTGGACATCAGGGACAAACTCTGTGGATAGGCTGAGGTTGACCAGTTTAAGTCGATGCTCAGATAACACATACTGGGCACTGATGAGAATGCAACTTGTACATGGATTCTAAGACTTGCTCCAAGGTGATTTCAATGAAAACTACTTTCTTATAAAATACACAAATGGCCCCTGCTTGAAGAATTTTTTTGGCTAATTATAAAATTTCTGGCATGTGGAGAGCAAATTCATATTTATTTTATTTATTTATTTATTTTACATTTGCTTACTGGGATAGTCCGACTGGATATATGTCCATTTTCAGCACAGACCCGTGGAGAAAAGCTCCAAAAAGACATTCAACAAACTGTTAAATTTTTACAGTTTAAAACACAAAATAAAACACAAATAAAAGGATTTTTACACAGATGTAAACAAACACAAAAACAGATACACAAACAAATTATTACATTTTTACTCAGAAAATTCTAGACAATGTTTTTAAGAATGATAGGGTATTGAATGCCTAGTAGGCTAACCTGGTAGTAGATCCAAGGAGATCATAAGATTTGTAAGTTAAGAAACAATAAAGTGTATGCAAAAGTCCTCCATGTGCACACTAGTGATGGTTAGGGTTAGTCTGGATTAGGACAACAACATAGCCATTGTTTTTTTAAAGTACTGAATCAGACTTTTCTTGAATTGAGGTAGAGAGAGTTCAGATGTAAGATTAACAGGAAGAGAATTCCAAGGCAATTTTTAACTGTGTTAAAAGTATTTTGGGATAGAATCTGCAACTCTGTAGGTGAAGTGTCAGAGCACACTAAAGTGGAGTCATCCGCATATTGAATGCATGTTGCATTTGGGATGACCTTATACAAATCATTGATGAAAATGGAAAATAATAGTGGACCTAGTATGGAGCATTGGGGTACTCCAAGGGTGATGGGTAAAAGGGTGGATAGTTTGCTCTGCCATAGAACAGCCTATTGTCTACTACTGAGATATGATTGAAACCACTGGATGGCCTGGTCTTCTAGGGAGATGGATTTCAAAGTGTTTATGAGTATTTGGTGGTTTACCATATCAAAGGCTTTTGAAAGATCGAGAAAGACAGCAGGGGAAAGTTTATTATTGTTTCGGTGTTGGTTGATGATGTTAGAGAAGGAGAGGAGGGCTGACGTTGTACTATGGAATGGTCTAAAGCCATGTTGGGTGTTGGCTAGAAGATTATTATGGATAAGATAGTTCAGGAGTTGATTGTGGATGCATTTTTCCATAATTTTAGCCAAGGGCGACAGAATAGCTATGGGTCTATAGTTTGAAAGTTCATTAGAGCTGCTCCCTTTATGGAGTGGGATGACATGGGATATCTTCCAGATGGAGAGAATATTTAGGGGGAGGGAATCCCATATAAGGAGAGCCAGAACTGAGGAGCCGTGATTACTCTTGTGTAATCTACAGTGACAAATTAAGTGTATCTTGGGCCCCAGCTGTTTTTAGTCCATGGGCCCCACCTTTTTATTCAGGGTCATTCAGAAATAAATATATGCTTCTGAATTCACTTTTCTGATTGTTTTAAATATATTGTACCCTATGTGATTGTTTTGAATTATATTTATGTTTTTTTTTTTTCATGAAGCAAAATGTATGCATGAAAATTGTGCTTGTTAACAAGACATATCTCAACCACTAGTTATTTATAGGCTTGTAATAATTAGGGCTCCAGGTGGGGACACTACCACAGTACTGTAATACCTTATTGCTACCTGTGTCAGGTAACAGAATATGTCAGCTACTAAACCGACCCTCATGGCACAGCTTTCTCTGTAACAGTAATCAAACTAGTAAGGTTATAGCTACTCAGGCTACTAGAGTGTTCCTCTTATAGCATCATAGGATCATAGGAGATTACTAGGCTATCAACCCGGAGGTCATTTTAAACCTAGCTGTTTCAACCCAAGTACTACAGAGGTACTAGTCAATACGCAAGATTGCCTTTAGTGATGGCTGCCCATGTCCAAGAGGGTTGTGGACACTATCCCTGGTAAGAATTTATGGTGCCCCATCCACTCATCCAGGTTCTTCTTGAACAGTGTCATAGATGTGCTCTGTTATCCTTCACCAGTCTTCAGGTATAATCCCCATATGAAATGATTTGCTGAAAAAAGACCAACAAGGGACCCAGCAAAACTCCAGCTGGGTGTTTTAAAAATCTTAGGTGGGAGTCCACCTGACATCTGTGCCTTATCTTCTTTTAAAACCTTAAGCGCCTTCTCTTGGCAGTTACAGATGAGGATTAAGGCTATGAGCTGTTAGCTTGGTACTTCTTGAAGTTCAGAGTTTGATTCCCTTAGCATCCACTTGCCTAGTGTGAGACTCTGAGTAAGTCATTTAACTAGACAGTGCTCGCAGGCTGAGTTTGAAGAAGGACAATGTAAGTCAGCAAAATGTTAGCAGAATAAAATAATGTTTTAAACTTCAAAAGGAAAATTAAACGTTTGGCACAGACAGTTAACAAGAAGGATGTCAGATTTAGGTTTAAAATGTCTGGAGACACAGAGTATGTTTAAAGAGAACAGATTTATTAAAATAGCAGAGTTTCATAGTTTTAGTCTCTAGATGCAGATGAACATTGTTTAAGATGATTAGTAGTAAACTGGCTTTTTTAAAGCTGTAGACTATAAAAATTGTAACATGATTAAAAGATATGGGACACCGAAGTAAAATGCACTTTATTTAAGTAGAAGAAAATAGAAAAAAATGAAGCAGAAGAGGAAGGAGAAGCTTTTAAAATATAAATTATAAAAGACAGAGTAAAAGAGACAAAAGTGAAGAAAATAAATTAACAGAGGGGCAAGGTATAAATTTGCAAAATGGAAGTAATTTTAGATGAATTCAAAACACCTTTACAAGGGTGTGTTTGGTGATAACACAAGTAGACTTTGAAATTTACACGGCTGTGCTCCATATAGTTCTGAGCAATAGACATGTAGGTCAAGAAAAAACATGTCACAAACAATTTGACTTAGACAACTGACTTGTTTGATAACAACTTGTTAATTGCTGCAGAGCAAAGTGAATGATTTAGTTAACAAGTCAAAGTGCAAAACAATGAGGAAGTCCTTGGAATGCTGGAGGAACATAATATATATACAATCACAGAGAGAAGAGCATCTCTACAGTCAAGGCCGGAAGACATCGTTAGAAGAGGAGGACCTGATGGAAGGCACACGCTACAAGAACAATCAGCTTTAGTTGTGAACTTATCCCCGTTGATTTTAACTACATCGCAACTGAATCTTTTGAACAAAGGGCTGAGCTTTGTACCAGCTTGTGCATCCAGGAGCGGCCTTAGGTCAACTGGTGCCCTAGGCAAAAGGGCACCGCGGCACCCCACACCACACCACCTAGTGCCCCCATCCTGGTCTACCTACACCATATAAATACTGGAAAAGTGCCCCTACTAAAGCGGTGCCCTTGGCAGCCGCCTAGTTGGCCTATGCCTAAGGCTGGCTACGTGTACATTGCAATTTAGTGATGTTATAGTAGACGTTAAGCTTTTTGCAAGGAATGTAGCCCTAAAACTCTTGTATCCTAATAATATTACTGCATCAGCTAATCTCCTGAAGCATTCGAGTTTCTACAATCCCCAGTTATCTTCGACAATTCATATTTTTGTGAAAGTATGCGAGAAGTAGATATTTGATTCTTTTAATGGGGACTCCTAATACATTTTTTAATTTAACAAGGGATGAGCAAATAGCACTACAACAATTACACAATGACCCTAGGATTGCTATACGCCCAGCTGACAAAGGAGGGGCAGTTGTTTCATTAGACTCTGTTTATTATGTGAATACTATGGTGGAAATGTTAAATGATTCTGTGACATATGCTGTTATTTCCAAGATTGAAGCTGATTGCATTGTGAAATTAGTATATGATTTTTTTATATGATTTATTGCTGACTTCTTTTTTAACTAAGGAAACTTATGATTTTATGTATGTGGATAAGCCTTTGATTCCCACTATTCATGGCCTGCCTAAGGTACATAAATCCCCTGCTGAACCCACCACTACATCCTATAGTTTCAGGACGTGGTTGGGTAACTGGGGTTCCTGTCAGAAGAACAACGACGTATTATGTCGAATGTGTCTTCGTCGAACTGTAAATGTCAAAAACGCAAAATGACAAAGTGGCTTTTAAGCAAATTCTTTCCCTGGAAAAGAAGTTGCTTGGCTGCTTCCATCACTTTGCTGTTTTTAGCACTGTAGTGTGATCTCGGAGTTGGTATATTTAAGTAGTGGGGGTGTGAAGCCTCCCACGTAAAATAGTGTTTTTTTTTTTTTTTTGGGAACAGAGAAATTTTTCCGTGGGAAATAAATTTGCTGTTCTGGCTGTTCGCTCTTTTTGTTCTCGTTCTTTTGTGGTCGCTATAACAGCGTTCGATCTTTTGATCATTCGCTGTTATAACATAGACCCGGATAACTGGATTTATTTCTATTTTTATTGAAAGTCAGCTGAAAGAGCCATTACAAAAAGCAACAGTGGTTGTAAGGGATACTGAACATTTTTTATGTACTCTTGGCAATCATACCAGGCATCATGGTCCATTTGATACAGATGTTCTATTGGCTACTATGGATATTCGTACTCTGTTCACTGTGATACCTCATGATTTAGGGGTAGAATCAGTGAAGCATTTTTTTTAAGTGAGAACACTGAGTATACACTGTCATATATAGATTTGATAGGAGCATTGCTTGATTTAGTCTTAGAAAATAATGTCTGTATTTAAGGATGTTGTTTGCATGCAGAAGCTTGGTGTAGCCATGGAGACCCTTTGCGCTAACAGTTACGCCAACCTTGTGCTGACTGACTGAGAGAGTAAGGTGGTCCTATCTAATCATGTCTTTACTCCACACCTTCTCTGTTACAAAAAGTTTGTGGATGACATTTTTATTTTGTGGCAAGGCACTAATATAGAGCTGCAACACTTTGTAGAGTACTTAGAACAGCATAGTACTTGTTTTAGGTTTGTTTTAAATTATTCAAGTCAGCAGATTGCATTTTTGGATGTTAATCTTGCTATAACTAATGGTATGATTCAGTGCTCTCTTTTTAGAAAATGCTCTTTTGCATCGATCTAGTATGCATCCAAAGCATGTATTTAATAACATAACCAAAGGTCAGTTCTTAAGGATGTCTAGACTACATACGAAGGATAAAGAATATATAGGAGCATCTGCTAATTTGGAGGTCGATTTAATGGAAAGAGGATACAAATTGCAAGAATTAGACAGAATTTCATATGAGGTTAAAAGATATGTGTAATACTATTGGCAAACCTTTCTTTAGCAGGGCAGGTAATGATTATGAATCAAGGATGACACATAGGTCTGGGGTTGGTAATTCTTCTTCTTTGAGTAATACCCTTAGGCTTCCTATTACATATAATAGCAATTGTCATAAGGTATGTGATATTATAAGTAAGAACTGGCCTATTTTATCATCTAATGACCAGATTAAAGCAATAGTAGGTGATAAACCTAGGTATACATTTAAGAACAATTTGTCATTAAAAAGACAACTTTGCTATTATATTAGTAATGCTCCCCTTGTGACCTCGACTAGACACGGCACTTATCCCTGTAGGAATTGCAAGGCTTGCCCTAATATTTCTAAGAGGAATACCTTTATACATCTTTATACAAATTATAATTATTCCTTTAATTTCTATGTAGATTGCAGGTCTAAGAATTTAGTTTACCTGGCACAATGTAAATTGCGTGCCTCCTTTTACATAGGTAAAACAACTAGGATCTTACAGCATTTATGTGACATTAGAAATAGGAATTTACTGAATGCTTTGGCTAAGCATATATCTGCAAATGAGGGGCATGCTTTTGATTTTACAGTGATACAGCTAATTCCAATAGATATAAGGGGAGGTGATTTAAATAACAAAGTAGAATTAGCAGAAATGCAATGGATAGCTAGATTGCAGGCAAATACATTACTAGGTATCAACTCTATTATCCCTTTAAAACCTGCATTAAAGAAAAGAAGATCTCATCGGTGAGCTAATTCCTTGTTTTTTATTGGCTGTTTTGATTAATGGATTGTAATATAACCTCAATTGTTTTACTTGTCTTTATGGAGCTGAGGAAGCACGCACTGTGTGAAAGTACTTATCCAACTTCATTTGTTCTTTATTAAAGTTTGCATGTTAATAGCTGTGGTCGTCACTTGGAGTTATGTTTCTACATTTGTATATTGTTTATCTGAGTGACTTTTGGCTGCTGTTTGTTTCTTTTCTCTTTGTGTGTATATATATATATATATATATATATATATATATATATATATATATATATATATATATAGAGAGAGAGAGAGAGAGAGAGAGAAAAGTTGTATATTTTATCTTAAGAAGTTAAATCTCACAAGCCAAAAGATCCCTTACCAGTGTGACTTCATAAAATACTCACAATGCAAACATAGGAACATTTTAGGGCAGCTAACTTGCATTTGAAAGGTAAAAGAATATTGGAACACTCAAAAGAATCCTATGCAGATAAAAGGATAGCATGCATAATTCACCCAGACAATAACTAGAAACTATGCACTAACAAGTACATTTCTGCCATTTCTTCTACTACTACTATTCCTACTACCAGTACTGCTACTACTACTGCTACTACTATTACTACTACCACTACTGCTACTAGTATGCTGCTGATGCTACTACTGCTACTGTTACTACTACAGTGACTATTACTACTAGTACTATTACTATTGCTGCTGCTACTGCTACAGCTACTACTGGTACTACGTTATACTACTATTACTGCAACTACTACTATTAGTACTACTTCTGCTACTACTACTGCTAAGACTATAAGTACTACTATGACTACTGCTACTGCTGCTATTGCTGCTATTACTGCAGCTACTACTGCTAGTACTACTACTGCTATTTTATAACTGCTACAATGGCTACTGCTACTTCTACTAGTACTACTACCGCTACTATTATTGCAGCTACACTGCTATGACTACTGCTATGATTATGACTACTGTTATTACTACTGCTACTGCTAATGTTACTATTTCTGCAACTACTACTGCTAGTGCTACTACTACAGCTACTACTACTATTATTACCACTGCTGCTATTACTTCTACTCTTACTACTATTCGTACTACTGCTACTAAGACTATTACTAGTACTGCTATTGCTAGTACTATTACTCGTACTACTACTACTGCTACTACTACTGATTTTAAAACTACTACTATTACTAGTACTGCAACTACCGCTACTACTACTACTACTACTACAACTGCTACTACTACTACTGCTAATAATAATCTAAAAGTTTTCAAAGTGTGCTTTTTTAAACTTTGTGGATAAAATAATCAGAGTCTAAGGTTTATAGGCAAATATTAGGCTAGCTGCCTTGTGGGATATTTTAAGCCTGGCAAATGCCAACAAAGGTGAGAATCAAACCCTGTACTTTGTGTCTGGAAGGCAAATACTTTAACCATTATGCCAACCCTCAACCCCGAAAAGAGGGACTTCCATCATGACTATACATTAATAAACAGGTTGATTAGAGCTCTATCAGTGTGAAAACAAGCTCACAAGTTAAAAACCACCTTTGCAGGGAGCACCTGGATTTATAACCGGAGAGCTCTTAATCTGCAGTCAAATGCTCTACCACTGAGCTATACCCCCATTCCAAGCATCCAAATATCACGTGATGGCTGGTGCAATACAAAGTGTAAATGTTTCTTAAGCTTTCCTATGCCTCCCCACCCCAAGTAACCACAAAATGTTTACATTTTTTAGAAAATTCCTTTCTATTCATGCTCCAGATTGGCTCAGGCAAATTAGCTGAGTGCAATTAGCTGAGGGGCAGGGATGTGCAGGATTTTTTGACAAACTGTTTACAGAGATGTAGCATCTCACATTTCAGTTTTTATAAGGCAATGTACAATAGTTAAGTATTTAACTTTGGTGTGGGCAAATGCTTATCTTTTTTCTGCTAAAGTGATACAAAATAACAGCCTTTGAATTCTCCTCCTGTATACCCCAATTGTGCCCCCACTTTCCTCCATATTGGTCTTGTGACACCATTTAGATTACTTTTACTCTTGTTTTCTCATACTTTGTTGAACTCTTCAAATTGTTTCAATGTATCCTAAACAGCTAAGATTACACTGTAATAAATGAGAAGGAGCGATCTGAGACCCCAGCCCCAAAGCCATTGGTTTCTAGATACTCTAAATTGCATTTTGATCCAAACATGGTCTGAACAAAAATTGTTGCTAAAGAAAGAAATTCATTCTTACTGTTCATTTTCTTCCTGCGTCCTCTCACCACCTCCTTAAATGGCCAAGACTGCAATGTAACAAGAAATCCTTTTATTTAATCCACCTAATTGCCAAAGGAACATCTTCAAGGTTTACAGAGACAATAACTCCCTTGTACTTAGCATTGATCGGGGCAATTATTAAGCATAATGTCCCCTTTGGGGTGTATCTCATTAATCATATCAAACAATTAGCAACACGCTAAAGGTTCCTAACCAAAAAGATCACAGGCCTAAATTCTCTGAGCTATGAAGATATGCTGGAATCTCTACCCCATTTATTCAGTGTCTTAAAGACTTTTGACTTTTGAGGGGAGATCTGTCTTGCCTTCTGCACCATTAGAGACCCAGTTGTGCCAGACCTCCTGTTTCTCTGCAAGTCAAATATCTCCACCAATACTAGAACCGGGGACCTAAATTTTCACAAACAGATAAATACTGCATAGTGGAGAAGCATGTTTATAGGGCATTACCTCCCAAACCTTTGGAATAAACTTTCCCTGTATGTTAAGCAGTGTGATTCACTATCTTACTTAAAACATAAACTAGTGACTGGATGGGTATCCACAAATGTACTTGGAGTTTTACTGTTGTGGCCCTTCTGGAGAAAAGAGGAGGTGCTACATGAGGGAGGGTACTGGCAAAGCATGAATGGCTGTAAGATTTGTTAGCCTTGGAGTATTTTTGAATCTATGACTAAACTGTTTTTATGTCTTACTGTCATAGCTTGTCAAGAAATCTCTGCCTACCCCCATAATAATCCTGAATAACATAAAGTAGATGTTAGAGAATGAATGAATAATACTTTAGCTAACTGCTCTCATGTGCTAACTAGCCTATTTGCTGCCATCCATCCCATGTGATTGATTCACTGCTGCACTTGTTTGTAAAAGGCAACACCTTAACCATTAGGCCACCCTAAATATAGCAAAATTATAGCTACAATGGAAGCTAGTCTAGCTCCAGTGAAATATTCCTCTGTGACAAGTTCTGCCTAAAACAGGCTATTATACAGGAGAGCCAAAGCTTATTCTGGTAGTCAGTGGGAGAAAGGCAATAAACACAGGTCTGCCCCAGCTTATGGAAATTAAACATACCTCTTAATTATATGAAGTATGCACAATGAATGTCTTATTGTATCTGTGTAAATTATCTTTACTGCTGTTGATCTCTGGTGGTGGCTGAAAAGGGTCAATAGACCAGTCCACTTACCTGGTAAATAAACATCAATCAATAAATAAAAATAAAACTGTCTGGAATTTTGCAGAACATCCCTGATTTTACCACATATTTTTGCCCTGGTCCTTGTAAAATGTTTCATTTTCAGGTAAGTCACTCAGGATCAAACCTCTTAACTCTTCAGAATTGTACAGAATGTCCGGATTTTTGCCTCATATTTTTTTGTCTGTTCTTCATAAAATGTGGGGTTTCTGGCAAAGTATTGAGGACTGTGCCCACTAAATAATTAGACTTGATATCCTTCAGAAAATGTATGCTTATGCAAAATCTATAATTCTAGCAGCTTTCTAAGTTTAGAATATTTAAAATCTGTCCCTGATTTTGGTCTTTTATTGCCCATCATTTTTGGCTTTGTCAAGTATTCTTAAGCAAAACTGAGAGGTATGTAGAGGATTACAGTTAGTCACTAATGCCAGACATTAAAGTTTCATACTTCTATTAATCAGAAAATGCATGTTGATGCAAAACATGTTCTATTAACATTTTAAACGAATTAATAATGTTTAACAATTGTTCCAGTTTTTGAGCCTTCGTTTCTCTGTTATTTTTGGCTTTGTCCAAAATTTCTTGATGAAAAAGGTTGATCGGTATGCTTGAGAAACACTCACACAGGTTTTTTCCACAGTAACTGTGAGCTCAGGTGGCCCGAAAAATATGATTTATCAATCAAATTGTCTTTTTCAGCTGCCTGAACTTGTTACCTTGAAAATGCCATTGTGAATGTTTCTGCATAATTGTTCTTCTGGCACCAGTTTTAGGCTATATTGAGCAGGTGCTGAAAGTGGGGGAGGGTGAGATCCATCCTCACCCCATGGTTCCAGCACCTAGAGGTCAGTGACTCCATAATGAAACACACTGATTCTCCATTCACTAGACTGAACAAAGACAGGGTAATGGAGAGTTATCTTTTGGGTGTCAGGAATTCAGATGTCTCAATGGTCCTTAGGACCCTTTCACCAAGCAAATATGACTACAGTATAGTGGTTGCATACATGGGGGTGAACAACATGGGAACATGGGATGCAGAACCCTTAGGGGTATGCAGAGAGACACATTAGCGCTTCCCATACAAGTCACAAATGCAGGCAAGACTCCGGTCCTGAGCAGAGTCCTTTCTCCAGGAATAATGCTCAGGTACAAAGAAAAGATAATTGCCTTCAATGATTGGCTAAATAGTTTGTGTTATTCGAGGAGATCCACTGTGAGCCTGCATGGAATGAGATACTTGACAGTCCTACTTGCTTTGCAAAGGATAGTCTGCACTTCTTGCTCAAAGGCTTCAACATACTGGCTAAAGTATTTTTTGCCCCCATAGTGCCTTTTTAGGTAAAGTCCAGCTAATGAGCATTCCATCATAATAAACATATCAAAAGCTAAACAGGATCAAATTAAGGTGGCTGTGCACAATGCCAGGAGTCTTAACAACAAGCCCCCCTGATCTTGAGGCTCTCCTGAATATGGAGTGCACACATGTCTTCTGTGAAATCACTGAATGTTGGTTTATATGTCCAGAAAGCATGCCCCCTAAACCTGGATTTTGTGCCTACCATGCCGTCAGACACAGTGGAACTGTGGAGGTCTAGCTATATCTGTTAGGGACCATATCACTTTTGATAGATTCCCAGAGACCTGCAAACTGAACTTATAGAAGTCCAAATCACACCAGACACGATCAATTATCAGTTTATTCCTTGTTATGGGACACCTTCCATGTCCCCTGTAATTCATATAAAGTTCCTAAATTTTCTTGATGAACTCCCCATAGAGAAGATCTCAATTATGTTGGGAGAAGTTAACTATCCCACAACAAAGTGGAGTACCTATACCTGCAATGTAGGATATGCCCAAAACTTTTTTGATCTAATAAATAAAAACTCCATGGATCAGATTGTTACCACTCCACTAGAGGGCATAATATTCTTGACCTTGTACTTATGACTATAGCTTCCTCTGCAAATTTATGGCATCTCCCACCTATTGAGTTGATTAAGTCAGATCATAAACTAGTAACCATCTCTTTCAAAATCTCTACTCACCATAACCGAATATATCATAACTCAAGGATTTCAAATGTACAGATCTCATCAAATTCCATGTCCAGTTTTCAAGTGCAGTTACACTAAGGTCACCCATTGCCACAGTCTGATTATGAGGAATAACTTTGCCACAGAACATCTTGCTATTTACTGTTTCTACCTACTGGGCCTGAATGAACTCCCAATAACAGATTTTTAGGCCATCCTGCAGGCACCCATCAGGGTTTTCTATTCTTGGGCTAACCCCTTTTATCCTTCAGCAGCTTTGGCATGGGATACTCCCACAGTGCATGAAACAAACACATGTGAGCACCCCCCAGTTACAGTGTATATGCTGTTTGGTGGGCACACACCCTCATCCCTGGCTTTGCATGCTGCTTCCTGGAGCCCCACCCTCTGTGAGGTGTTAGTCTTGAAGAATACAGAAATGCCAGCCCTCACCTTAGGGACCAGCTGAGCAGTCACATCTTCCCAAGCTGGCATCTCCAGCACCTGAGACACTAATGTAAGTCAGGTTATCAAGGCTAAAACAGGGTTTTATGTCTATATGTCAGGGAGCCAGCTTAACTGACATTTGATGCTAGCTGTCACTAACAATGATGTAGTATACGGAAGACCTCTATTATGCTCTAAAATTCATATGAAAGACAGATTTGTTAAGCACCTTTCTGACATTAGAAAAGTGCTTAACAAAACCCCCTTGCCATCATTAACTTTAGTGTCACATGGCAGTATTAACAGCAGTCAGCAGCTGCAGCAGAATTGCATCAGAAAGTACAAACAGCTTTAAAAGCTATTGTGAATGAAGTGTTCAACAGTTTTTATAGCCATTTACACATTCTGCCACTCTTCTTGGAGAGGTGCTTTCTGTGTAGCAGCAGTAAGCATGCTATAGTTTTCAAACTGTAACAAACTTAGTGCTCTTACACTTTTTTCTCTAATTTTTGAAATAACTGGAATCAGGTAAAGCTCCATGCAGTGCAAAGAATAACGATTAGGTCTCTCCAGTCATAATCCAGTTGTTATGTGTCAAATTTTGACATCCATGTTTTGGACATATAAGCCGGTTATGATCAAAGATGCAGTCATAATCCTCTGTATCTTGTTATTACCAAGTAAGATATTTATGGGAGGAGCTGTATGGTATTTCTCAGGAGTGTACGATTTGCACAGTAACTACACAAAATGCTAATCTTGCTTTGATGTCTGACTCCTTTGTTATTCTTTGCATTTGTCTATGTTTTATATCAGGTTTTAATAATTCTTCCCACATACTGTGCACCACCTTCTCCAGCTGTGTATTCCTGGCCCCTAATACTATCTCTGTCTGTCTCTCTCTCTCTCTCTGTCTTTCTCAGAATTATGTTTACTGTAGTGTATCGCACATTGTTCCCATTCCAAATACCACATGTGCACTGCTCTTATATCTTATTTTCTTTAGCTGTAATTACTCAAATACCTCCCAAAGAATGCTTCTTGCCCTAGTGATATTGACCCTTTCTACGTTGTAATGTATGTATGTTACAGTCTGCAAGTTTCAGTGTACCCACAGATGCTGACATGCTCTTCTTCATTTTTGTAAACTCACCACTGCATTATGCTAATGTTCTTTTAAAATTCACTGCCCAAATTTAAGTAAAATAATTACTGTGGAGAAAAAAAAGCATATTGGCCATCATCCATCTTAGTATTGTCACATGCACTAAGTTCATTTATTTTCTGTTCTCTTTATTCCTACCCATAGCATTGCTCATACAACTTATCTGTCATCTGCAAACTCATACCAGTTGGACCATAATACTAAGTAATCCCACTCTTTTTGCAGAACCAGCCTTCCAGCCTCCTTGAGTGTTACAATATCATTGATTATAACTAACACCCTTGAGTGTCTCTGACAAACATATTTATTTTTATACTATTACAATACTTTGATTTGTTTCCAGCACTGTTCTGTTACCAATTACTGACAGCCTGTTTTCCTTAGTTCTCCTGCACAGCAGTGAGTATTATTTCAGCTACCTCCCTTTCCTCAATGGCCATATGCAGGGTAATGTGTATTCTGTCTTTCTACATTCATTTCCAGTGTTTAAAACTATGTAATCATTTACATTATATACAATATGCCACATAACTGACAGACTGGATGCCTGCCAGACACCATAAGTGATCACCTGCTAACATATGCCATTTGAAGCTATAATAGCCAGGAGAAACAAACCATATACAACCAGATATGAAATTCAACCAAGTTCAGCAAAGGCACCTTTATTAAAACACTATTGCAGTATAATTGTAATATATTAAAATCTATGCTTCTAGACTCTGCAGCCTCCCACTTCAATTATATTTTCCTAAAAATCCTTAACGACTTAGCTCCAGTCCACAATAGACCAACCCTGAACCATAGCTAACTAAGGAAACAAAACAACTAATGTTAGAACATAACAAAGCATGGGAAGACAGATGTAAACATAAAACATAAAACTCAAAACTCAGTACAGGTATGCAGACACCCAAGAAACTAAACTCCAAATCAAACAAGATAAATAAACTTAGTATAATAGCCTTCAACACGGCTCGGTGATGCAGCGGTTAGTGCTGTTGCCTCACAGCAAGAGGTTTTCTGGTTCAATCCTCAGCTGGGGCGCCTTCTGTGCAGAGTCTGCATGTCCTCCCTGTGGTCGCGTGGGTTTCCTCCGGGTGCTCCGGTTTCCTCCCACATCCCAAAGACATGCTATAGGTTGATTGGATGCTCTAAATTGGCCCTAAGCATGAGTGCGTGTGTGTGTGCCTTCTGTGGAAGGTTGGGTGCCAGGCTGGCAACTCAACACTGTAAAACTCCACTGCCAATCATGAGCAGACAGGTGATCCGCTGTGGCAGCCCTTAACCGGGAAAAGCTGAAAAAAGAATAATAGCCTTCAACACAAACATTAAAAAACCCAAACTTTTCTGGTTTTCCATAAATAGGTTATTATACCCTGGCCAAACTGTCACTCTTTTCCCATCAACCAGTAACTGCATTGAATTGATCTCCCCCCAGTTCAACAACTACTTTGGACAGACCATACCGTCTGTAGTTACTACTGACCCTACCACTTCTGTCTCTGTCCCCTCAACAAATCCATACCTCTTACATCACTTCAACCTCACCCCATACCTACCACTACCATAAAAAAATGTATTCTTAAATTGAAACCCACCACTTTGGCTGCTGACAAACTCCATCAGAAGATCTAAAAATGATGCCATTGCTTTATCCATCTCTATACTAGTACATAGGTCCATATCTGCACAATACGTTCCTGATATCTGGAAACATTCCTATATTATTCCAGTATACAAAGGGGGTACATCAACTGACTTTAACAATTATAGACCCATAGCTATCCTCTCCCCACTTTCAAAAATCCTTAAATTGTATTCATACAATGCTCATATAATATCCCAGCTCCAATAACCTACTTTCCAAAACACAGCACAGTTTCAGACGCCATCACAATACACCCACTGCCTTCCTGCATTTTACTAGCACTATAAATCAACTTAGAAATAATGGCAAACGTATGTCAATGATGTTTTTAGACTTATCCAAAGCATTTGACACAGTATCATGTCAGCATTTACTCTCTGAACTTGCTTATGTTAGATTTTCTCAGTAAGCCCTTACATGGATCCTTTCCAATATGGAGAGATGGTGAAAAGTGACACAACACCCCATCCTCATGTAGCAAGTGGGAAAAAAAGGGTGTTGATGATGATGGTGACCCCAAATTAAATATAACAACCTAAAGCAATCTTCCTTTAGTACATCAGCAACAACAAAATAAAATAGTTAAACACAGTAAACTCCTAAGAGTTGTCACTGATGAAAATCTTCCTTTACAATCATACACACCTTATGTAAAACTATATTGCTCCCTTCCTCCCTTTCAAGGGACCTCCATTCTGCCAACAAGTTCTTATTAAAAACAATTAAGCCTAATAACTCAGCCGGAGACTCACTTTACTCCTGTTACGTCTCAAAAACAAGCAGTCAAATGGCACCAAGATTATTCCTATTTCAACCTGTCACCATTGGGGTCCCTCAAAGATCAATCCTTAGACCACTACTCTTTAACGTTTATTTACTTATTTATTTTATTTTACATTTGTTGACCAGGATAATCCGACTGGATGCTTGTCCATTTTCAGCAGAGGCCTGGGGAGAAAAGCTCCATACATACATACAGAAAAACTGTTACCTTAAACAAGTTAAAGCACTGTTACAGATACAATACATAGGATAAAAGTCATTCATTCTGTCATATATAAATCTGATTTGTTATAGAGTAACAATTAGGAAGCAATGTAGGGGTGGCCAAAAGACTTCTTTAGCACATGTTTATAATAAATTCCATAGTGTCATACAATATGCAAGCATTGTCAGATACACCGTTGATTCAGCTTTAATATGTGCAGGCCCAACTCTCTCTAAATTCCAGGAATTTACTCAAATTTCTTTTACCTCTATAGAAACATGGCTAAAAAACTCATGCCTGCTCTTTAACCCTAATAAAACAAAATTAATGCTTTTCACCCCAAAACAGTGTTCAGTCTTATAGAGGGGTTCCCAACGGGATTGGGTGTGCACCAGAGTTCAGCTCTGAGCTCACTGCTGTTCATACTGGTGATGGACTACATTAGCAAACAGGTCAGAGGAGACAGAGCAACAACTTTGCTGTCTGTATATAGACAATGTGGCATTACAGGCAGACACTAAGCTAGAACTTCAGCAAAGGATAGGAGAATGGAATGCAAAACTGAAGGCACATGGGATGAAACTAAGCACAGATAAGTCACTGGTAATGGCAGCAAATTGGAGAAGTCAGAAGTAGCTGAGATAGAAGGGAAGATAGAGGAACAGGTTAACAGCTTCAAGTATCTTGGAGGCATGGTTGAGGGGAAGGGAAGTCTGAATGAACAGGTCAAAGCTAGAATGGGGGGGAGGCTGCAGCCAACTAGCACAGAGCATCAGGGGTAGTCTATGACAGAAGAATGCCAAAGAAGCTGAAAAGTAAGGTGTACAAGACAGTGGTGTGACCAGTACTACTGCATGGTACAGAAACCTGGGCAGTAAAGGCAGAACAGCTGAAGAAGCTAGAGGTGATGGAGATGAAGTGCCTGAGAAAGGTGATAGGATGCACACTGTGGGACAGATGAAGAAATGAGGACATAAGAGCAGAAGCCAAAGTAACTCCAATTGCAGAAAAGATCAAAGAGAACAGATTGCAGTGGTTTGGGCACGTGCAGAAAAGCAGAAGACAATCTGTGGAAGAAGACTTGGGGCACACAGGAAGAAAACAAGCAGAAATGAGGGTGTACAGCAAAGAGGTGGATGGATTGTGTGAGAGAAGATCTGCGACAGTCAGGCATGAGAGTCGAAGAAGGCAGGAATGTAGCACTGAATCGAGAAAGATGGCAACAGTTCATATGACACCCTGACTCCGTGTAGAAAATAGGAAAAAGGGGCCTGATGATGATGATGATGATGACATTTTAGTGACAACGATGCTTTTAACAGGTTATGCAGGGCAAATAGAATGCGTTAACTACTGTTCTCAAAATAGCAGTAAGCCAAGGTAAGACATATTTTTTCCTTGCTGAAAAAAAAACAAAGTATTTATTATGTGAAAACAATACAGGGGAAATAAAGCTTTGATGGATATTAAATGTACTAGAAAATGCTTTAATTACATGACCTATACCTTTATAAAGCCACATATACTTTTAGTCATCTTGAGGCATTAGCAGTCTATCAAATGAATGGCATTTGCTGATTGTAATATCAGTAGTAGTGTTTTATTTTGCCACTTGTACAAGATGTTTTGCACTTTATGTACAAACAACTTTGGGTAAGTTTCAAATGAGAACTTGGGAACATTGCCATAACATTAAAAATAACAGGTCTATTTTATATGCTCAAAGAGAATTTTCTTCTAACATATAATCATCGACACATAAAGAGCGAATGCTGTAAAGTGTGAATGGCCACGTCTGTGAATTTTTTCCTTGGGAAAAAATTCAGTTGGCCGTTATCTGGAATTGCCCTTTTCTCCAATGTAGAGCGATCTCGGAGATGGTATATTTAGTTAGGGGGGTATGGAGGCCACACAGCCCCCCACTTGATTAGGGTTTTGAAGTTTGTGTTTTTTGTGTATGGCCCAGTGAGTTTTTTCCCCGAGGAAAACATTTGTGGACGTGCCCATTCGTGCTTTAGAACATTTGCTCTTTATGTGTTGAGGATTATATGTTCAAAGAAAAGTCTCTTCAGCATATAATATAGACCCAAAATAACACAGATTAGAATATACCCCATAAACCTGTGTCTCTCTGGTGAAGAATATAGCATTTTACTTCAGGGTTAAGATACCTTTCAACTGTACAGATGTTTGCAGACTGTCCAGATTTTTGCCTCATATTTTTGGTCTGTTTTTCATAAAATTGTGATTTTCTGGCAAATTACTGGCAAATTATTAAAGAGTGAAGTCAGAAAATAATGACAGACAATTGAGTTTCAGACTTCATACCTTTTAGAAAATTCATGCTAATACAGAATCTGTTATTCTATCAACTTTCCAAGTTTGTAAGAGCAATATTTAAATATTGTCCCTATTTTTGAGCCTTTATCCCACTTTTATTTATGTCTTTGTCCATATTTTTTGGTCTAAGAGGTTGAGAGGTATGTAATGGCATATATTCTGTTTCATTTAGCTTTTCCCATGTTCCTATTAAATGAGTTTCAAGGAATTAATGACTCCTTTGTAGAAAAAAGGGCAAACCTAAAAAGTATGGCTGCTGAACAGCAGAGGGAGCCATAGCTTTGTAATAGATGAAGCGTTACCATTAAAAGTAGATACTTTTTATCATATGCTTTGTAACAGCATTATTGCAAGTGTTAAAAATAGACTTTTATATGATACAATTTCCTTCATACTAGTAACATCCACACTATTTCTGTACTTGCTTACAGACTCGTTAGAAAAAGTGAGAGAAAGACTGTAAGTTCTTTAAAACAGGATTGGAATCAGAACAGCTGCACATCTCATTGCTGGGTGTGATGCATTCATGGCTGGGGGTCTGTAAAGTGAGGTGTACAATAATGTGGTGAGAATACAGAAGTAGCTGAGAAGCACTGGAAATATGAACCACAAAGCATTACTGACAATTACACATGGGATCACCAAATACCGACAGTTCAAAGCATTGATGGAAAAAAAGCTACGTATAGTAGTCCAAGAAAAAGGGCAAAAGTAGTGTTAATCATTAAAATTGCTACATCTGGCAATATGTAGCTCTCAATCTCTTAGTACAAAAAAATCTGGATAAAGCCAAAATTAATGGGGGGACAAAGGCACAAAAATAGGGACTGATTTTAAATTTTGGTCTTATAAACTTAGAAAGTTGCTGGAATAACAGGATTTGTGTTAACATGCATTATTTGAAGGATATCAAGTCTGAAAATCAAATGCCTGTCATTATTTGGTGACTTCATTACTCAGTTATTTGCCAGAAAACCACAATTTTTTGAAGAACAGGCCAAAAATATGAGACAAAAATCTAGATATTCTGCAAAAATGTGGACAGTTGAGAGGCATCAGCGTGACCCAAAATCATAAACTATAAGGATT
Organism: Protopterus annectens; assembly: GCF_019279795.1. Classification (NCBI taxonomy): domain Eukaryota; kingdom Metazoa; phylum Chordata; order Ceratodontiformes; family Protopteridae; genus Protopterus; species Protopterus annectens. The sequence goes on along the minus strand of NC_056733.1, from coordinate 1,120,183,631 downwards.
TCCCATAAGAAACAAGAGCAATGTGGAAGAAAGACACTCAGACAGTTCCAGTTGTAGTAGGAAGAGCAGATCTAATAATAATAAAAAAAATCAGCTGTACGTAAATAATCTCCCAGTACCTGTAACCCAGTATGAGAGGCAATTCTGGGTGTATTGTGAGTGCTGAGAGTAGCACTCTTAGTGAACATCAAAAACTGAAGCAATACTAATCCTGTGAGTTTTAATTGTACCCTGACCTTAGAACGGGGTCCATTCCTGTCAAGGTATTAGAAACCCAAAAGATTTGGAGGAATTAAAAAAGTCAGAACTCCATAGAGTTAGAAGCACTTAGCAAGGTATTAGCTATACATCAAAGTGTTCAGATCTTGATAGTACAATCAGATGCTGAATTATTTTCTAATATTTTTATTTTATTTTATTTTATTTTACAGGTAGGTGAACTAAACCAGTGCAGCCCTTTTCAATCAATATCTTCTTACACAAAAAGTGAAATATAATTCTGATTGAGAAAGGAAACATCATATAGGTAGAAATAAAAATCGTGTAATGCACAGACAGCAGGATGCTTAAATTAGAAATAAAATATATGTTGCAACATGTATGACATTGAAAAATTACTACAGATTTAAGAAAACAAATTATTTGAAAGCACAAAATCAATACATTGCAAACTGATTTTTGAGTGCAGAAAACATTTTAGGCCTATAGTCTATGTAGCCTGTAACTGGTCTTTGTTTAATCCATGTTCTACCCTGGGAAACAAATTTAAATGAATAAAAATAAATAAATATGTAACTAAACCCAAAGATGAATAACTTTTCTATGAGAATCTCCTTGTAGGATCTATTGAAACTAAATGCAGTTACGCACTTCTTGATTACATTAGGAAGGGAATTAGATCCTACTATAGAAAGAGCCCTAGATATGGAGTGGAGTTTGTATAAAGGAATTTCCAGATTGTGAAATTATTGGATCTGATGCATTTATTAACAAATCTTAACTTTAGGACACTGTGAAGAGAACTACAATGATCCAGGCACAGACTTTTGAAAATTAAAGTGCACACGAGTAGCTTAGTAAGCCAAATTACCTCAACAAAAATTAAGAGTGATGCTGTTTTTGGATTTCTGTTACAGAATGGCAGATTTTATTCTCTGTTCTCTGTAGATAGCCTAAACTTACCACTTGTGCTTACAAATCCTGTTAAAACATATTCTAACATTGGAAGAATTGTTTCCCCTAGCCTCTTTTGTGAGCAGTCCATGTCTTCTATAGTAAGTAGCTAGACCAGCCCGGGCTTTTGCAATGGCATTGCTAATGCACACTCTCTGAAGGTAAGGGTGGGTCTAGCCATACACCAAGATACTAAATCTTGTCACTCAGTATGATATACTTCTGGACTTATTATGGTCCAATCAGCTTTGAGGGTGTCTAATCTTTTGTGTGTTCCAGACAAACATTTGGTTGAGAATGGTGGTCAGTTTGGTGAAAGTAATGTCTGGGCATTAATAGGATGCACCTACTAGCATGTTGTCAGCATGGTAGATCCCATGTAGTTTGCTGAACCTCATTGTAATTCAACTAATGAGAAAAAGAGAAGTGAAGGGGGCCACATAAAACCTCAGTGGTACCCTTTAAATCACTGATTAAGGAAGATAGTGAATGGACAGTAATGACCCCAAATCTTCTATCCTTAAGATGAAAATTTATTATAGTGTAGGAAAATTAGATTCTTGGCTAAAATTGCCTAAGATAAAATTCCTAATGCCATGCAGATAAAGTTCACTGAGCAATCTAGGATTGTTTACAGAATCCAAAGCTTTCATGAGAGCAGGTAAGATGACTTTAGTTAACGTCATACAGTCCATGGGCAGTTTATCAGTTAGGCAAAGGAGGGATGTACTGGCATTATGGTCTATATTAAAGCCATGGCTGTTATCCAGCCCAAATTTTTGCTCAAAACTTTGCTCTGTCTCTCCTAAAAATTCACATTTTTAAGGTGGTAGATTACAGGCAATAAATAATAACAATCATAGTTACAGACTTATTTTACTTCAGAGAATGCATGTCAATCCATATTCTCTTATTCTGGCAACGTTATAGGTTAATAGTACAAATATTAGATATTTCAAAATAAATGAAAGTGTCCTTGATTTGGGACCACCACCTCTGGTTATTTTTGGCTTTGCCCCTGATTTAGGAGGTAAGAGCTCAAGCGCTAAGGTTAACTCCACTTTGCTTATCACCCAGTAAGCTATGGGAATTCAAGTGGTCTTTGATCTGTAATGCTGCAACTTCTTCCAGAATTTTTAATAGTAGAAAAGGGGTGTAAATTTGAAGGATTTTTACATATTTCTGAGACTTTCTTTCACAAGTGTATAACATTTGCCATCTTCCGTAAGTGGAGAACTCTTGTGAGATTTGAGGAAGATAATAAAATGGCTTATGAGTACTGCAATTATGTTATTACAAGCTTTAAGAAATGTAGATCCCAGACCATCCAGGTTGCTCATATTGTATGACTTCCTGAAACAATTTGTTGACCTTAGAGGGAAAAACTTAAGAGAACTGACAGCAAGCAACTTCCTGGCACTTGAGGCACATTTACAATTACTTGAACCTTGACAGCTAGCCTCATTTCAGCAGAAAAGTGATAAGTAGCCAACATCTTGGAATCTGTAATTTACTCTCCATCAAGTAAAGGAGTTGGCCTTGTTTTATGTTTACATCTACCGCTGAAACTACTTATTTTAGCCCAGAAACACTTTGGGATACCCTGTAAAGAAAACCATCATTGCTTCATGCACAGGGTCTTTGATGTTTTTGTATGTTTTTTGCCAATACTCTGAGGTGACAGAATTCTCATCATCCTTAATTTTATTCCAGCCTTTGTAACTCTTCTGTACTGCTTTTCTGCTTATGAAAGAACTATGAATCTCTGTGGTGAGTTAGGGGGCAGGTTTTCTTATAAATCTTCTGATTTTAAAGGAGTAAAATGAATTTTAGAGTGGTAAAAGAATATTAAAGAGACAGTCCACTGTTTAATATTACAATAATTTTACTGAATAACACGATCAATCAGCTGTTACCAAATTATGCCACAACTGATTTTATGGCTAAGATTTGAAAGCTCTGTACACTATTGTTTTGCTACCTATCTTAGATGTTTTCACAGAGAATGCTAGAGATACATTGCAGTGGCCATTTTAGAGAGGTGCTGTGACTTCTGTTGCAAAGCATCTTTCAAGTCTATTACTATGGACCCAGACAAGGATGAGGTGAATGACAGCTTGTGGGCTAGGCCTGTCTCTCTCTCCTTCCCATTTGCACACCATTTGGTACCTTGGGCAATGAGCACTTTTCAGCACTTGTTGTTTCTGTAGCAGTTATGGGATTTACTGGCTCAGGTTGTTAGTCCAAGTCCCAACCCTCCTTGGAGGGTACACCATAGACAGACACACACACACACGCACACACACACACACACACACACACACACACACACACACACACACACACACACACACACACACACACACACACACACACACAGACCAAGGGCCAATTTAGAGAGTTCAATCCACCTGCTGCATGTCTTTGGAATGTGGGAAGAAACCAGACCACCTGGCGGGAACTCATTCAAATGCAGGGAGGACATGCAACTCCGCACAGACGGCACCCCAGCCGTGGATCCAACCGAGGAACCTCTTGCTGTGAGGTGACAATGCTAATGGCTACACCGCTACACCACCCATTTTTTAGGCCTAATATGCCTACAAATATGCCAGGAAAATAATAGCCTGATATTTTTCAATGTGGTTTATGTGAAGGATATCTTCTCATTGTAGACTAAGGTCCCCAATTAAAGCTGAATTCTGGCTCTGAATTTAAGGTTGAATATTACTAATGAGCTGTTGTAACTAACTGAAGTTGGCAGAGGCTTGTAAATGAATAGATTTCTGTTGTTTAACTTTTTGCCATTAAGGCATTCACAGTTTATCCAGTTAGGTCAGCGTCATGAAGATTAGGAGAGCACGTGATCAGGACAGCTGGCATGTCTCTTTTAACTAAAAGAAGCATAGGCCATTGGGATGGAAACCTGGAATTTATTTTTGGATGGAGGCATGATATCCTCAAGTTTAAGTTAAGGAAGTCCTAAAGTATCTGGATTACATTTTGGTCTATGTTTCAATAGCAGCAAGCTTGTTTCTGGCACTGTTCATTTTGACAGCAGTTCTCCATAGTCCTTGATCACTGACTGTGTGGCTATGATAGTATCCAACAGGGTTCTGCTTGGTTGTTAAAGTACAGAAGTTTGTAAGGTAACGTATGCATATAAAAATGGGCAGACTGGTTCTTATCATGAACTGCAGTAAGAAATGGATAGTAAGTACATGCAAGACGGGAATGTACATGCTAGAAATGTAATAGGTATAGAAGTATCTGATTTCCAAAAAAGAGAATTTAAATAGATAAAGGTCAGTCATATATAACTGACAGCATGTGGAACCACTTTACTTAACTCATCCAGGCTTGCATCATAGTAGCTCAGTCACAGCCGCTAATAGATTACATCTTAAGTGCAAGTCTTCTTGTAATGCAGGTATACCAGTTTATAATTTTATTAGCTAATAAAAATCATGTTTTGGTAGGGAGAAAGCCATTTGCACCCACTCACACATGCACACATCCACATATAAATTCTTCACAGAAGACACAGTAGTTAGAAGTGAATTAATGCTGGGAGACAGCTGAACCACTGTGCCACACATGTATATGAGCTACATCCCCCAAAAGAAACAACGACTACTGGGTTTACTATTTCAGAAGGAATTCTGATGGGAATGTGTGTGGAATTTAGATGGCACTGCTGCACTGCTGATTATACAAAGAACAGAAAAACACAGAAAGCTGGCATAATGGCTAAAGAGTTTACCTTACAAACACAAGCTACAAGGTTTGAATCTCACCTTTGAGGAAAATTAGTTAGGCTTAAAATGCCCTGCAGCAGCTAGCCTGGTACTTACTTACCTATGAATGGTAGGGAGTTGGCTATGTGCAACAAAATTCAGCTAAAGCAGATTAATGGTTCCCTAGAGGTAAAACACCTGCATGTGCTTGAAATAATTTTTTTTCAGAAGAGCTCCATTCCTCTAAGCTTTTAGCTATTTCATTTATGGCAGCTTCTGATGATTTTGTAAATACACTTTCACTACAGCCAGACTCCCACCCACCTGTTCTCAGGAAACTAGACCACATTTACACATTTTTGGAGCAGCAGAAGAAGAAGAAGCTCTTTTATAAAACCGTATTGCTCTGTAGCCACTCCTTACATTAATAGTCTGAATGCACCCAAGGATTCTAAAAATCTATTGCACTCATTAATGTGATAAGGAAGGCAGAAGTGGTGACAGATTAGGCAATCCTAAAGATAAAGGGCTATGCTTTACCAGTCTTGGTTATTAGAAAGTACAAGACCCATATAGATGAGTATCAGGATGAAATGCTACAACAAACACAGAATGTAAAGTACAGTTGTGTAAAATCTTACCATAATAGTAGATGTCCTTGTCTTCACTGCTACAGTATTCTTAACAGATGGGATTCCCTGCTGTCTAAGCCTGATGTCCGGCCAGTGTACCAAAGCTTACCATTGCTTTAAGGTACAACATCACCCAAATGCTCCTTGCATAGCATAGGGCATAAAAGTGACATTCAAGTGTACCATCTACAGAACTGATTGCCTCAGTAGGAACACCAGTCCAAGGAACCCAAGAGGTAGTCTGTACATCCAAGAAGGCAAAGGACTAGGGGGCTGGAGAGAGGGGGCGAATACTGCAGCAGAGAAGGCAAGGACATCTACCGTTATGGTAAGATTTTACACAACTGTACTATGTCCTTACATTCACTGCTGCAGTATTCTTTACCATACAGGAGAGTGCCAAAGCTTAAGAGGAAATAGGGTAGGGGGAAGAAGCAGAATATTGCCCTAAAAAGCCATGAAGAACAGCACTAACAAAACCAGCCCTAGCACTAGAGATACCATCTAACTTGTAGTGCTTGGTTAATGTATGCACAGAAGTCCAGGTTGCTGTTTCCACAATAGAATTAGAATCTAAGCCCTTGAAAAAAGCATCAGAAAAAGCCCCAGCTCTAGTAGAATGAGCCTTAATGGAAGAAGGAAGGCTCTTACCATGAAAAGTGCAACAAAAGGAAATAGCCTTAGAAATCCAAGAAGAAACAGTCTGCTTGGATACAGCAAGTCATAAAGATCTAGGATGAAAAGAAACAAAATAACTGATCAGATTTTCTAATAACCTTAGTCTTATCCAAATAAACCCCGAGTTGTCTATGCACACCCAAAGTATGCTGCACCTTTTCAATGCCAGATTGTGGAGAAGGGAAAAAGTAGGCAGATTAACAGACTGATTATGAGATAGCTCATTAACCACCATAGGCATGAAAGAAGGGTTAGTGTGCAAGGACATGAAAAATGAAAGAAGAAGGACAAGCCATAAGTCCTTGCAACTTAGACACCTGTCTAGCAGAAGTAAGCACTAAAAAGAGAACAGTCTTCCAAGAACAATGTTGCAAGGAAGCTGAAGCAGCAGGCTTAAAAGGAGCCTGAGTCACCGTATCCAAAACAAAATTAAAATCCCAGGGAGGAGGAACAGGCTTCCTGGGAGGTCTAATATTAAGGACACCTTTAAGAAATGTTTTAATCTCAAATCTAGAAGATAAAGGAGTAGATAAAGGCAGACAAGCTGAGACAGCTGATAAGTGGGCCTTAATAGAAAAATATGCCAAACCAGCACTGAGCATCTCACACAGATAAAAGAGAACCAAAGGAACATCCACATTGAGTGGGTTCAGGTTATGAGAGAGACACTAAATAGAAAACCTCTTCCATTTGGACAAGTAGGATTTCCTAGTAATAGGTTTCCTGGCCTCCTGCAGGACTTGCAGAATGTCCTCAGAAAAAAGGTGTCAATAAGGAATCAGAATCCTATCACACACAGTCAGTTGAAGTGTGGACAGGTGGGGATGGATGAGAGATCCCTTGTCATGTGTGAGTAGATACACCCTGTAAGGTGAATTGTGATGATTGCCCCTGGCTAGCTGCAGAAGTAGAAGGAACCAGTGCTATCGCGGCCAAAAGGGAGCCACCAGTAAGATTTTGGGAGCATCCTGTTGAACCTTGAACAGGACTTTCGGAATAAGAAGAAGGGGAGGGAATGCATAAAGAAACACCCCCTTCCAAGAAAATGAGAGGGTGTACACCTTCCATACCAGAGGACCTGGGACTCTGGCACAAAACAGAGTAAGTTGTCTGTTCAGAGGAGAGACAAAAAGATCCACTTGAGGAGTACTTCACTGGTGGATAATGTCCAGAAATACATCCCTGTGAAGCATCCATTCATGGGACTGAGTTAAGGACTTGCTCAGAGTGTCTACCACAATGTTCTGACCAGAAGGGATATAAACTGCCTGCAGAGTCACTTGATACTTGACAGCAAGATCCCATACCAGAATTGCCAACTGGCAAAGAAGATAAGTTCTTGTTTCTCCCTGTTTGTTGATATACCACATCACTGTGGTATTGTCTGTGAACACCTTGAGAAGCCCTGGAGAGAAAAGGGGATGAAAAGCCTGAGGAGCCAGCAGAAGAGCTCTCATCTTTTTGATATTGATGTGTTTCTTCTACTGATGAGGTGACCACACTTCCCGTACCTTTAGGGAGCCATATGTTACCATCATCCCATGTCTTAGGCCTTTGTAAACAATTCCTGAGAGGGAAGAGGTGGATGAAAAGAGATTCCTGGATTCAGAGACAATTGCTGAATCTGCCAGTAAAGTTCCTGTCTAAAATAAGGAATAAGAGGAACTACAAAGTCTAGAGGTTGTACATGTTGAAGTCATACTTACTTCAGAAACCACTGAAACTTTCTCGTATGAAGTTTGGCCAGAGGGAGTATAGGAATGCTGGATGCCATGAAACCCAGAGCTCTCAGAAACTCCCTGGCTGTAATGGAAGCCAGAGGAAGAAGATTGTGAAATAAAGAAATGAGAGTTAAGGCCTTTGGAGGAGGCAGGGATGCAAGCAATGGCACTGTCTGAATCCTGCAACCTAGAAAAATATGATCCTGAGAAGGAATCAGAGAAGACATTTTGAAATACATTGCGAACTCCAGGCTCTGAAGAAGGGAAATGGCAAAATGAAGATTTTTGCAAAAGGATCTCTGGAGAGGATGCCTGAATCAGCAGGTCATCCAACTAAGGAAATATTTGGATCCTTTGAAGCCTGCAAAAAGCAACCACAGGAGCAAGGCATTTAGTGAACACCCTTGGAGCAGTAGAAAGGCCAAACAGCAAAGAAGAGAACTGAAAATGCCAGGAAGCAACAGAGAAATGCAAAAACCTCCTGAAAAGAGGATGGATCATAATATGGAGATAAGCATCGTTGAGATCCAGAGACACCATATAGGCCTGAGGGAGCAAGAGAGGAAACAGAATCTAAACGGACAACATCTGAATGGAAGGCACTTTCAGAAAAGTGATTAGATGAGAGAAGTCTAGAATAGGTCTCCAAATGCCCTCCTTTCTGGGCACTAGAAACAATCTGGAGTAGAACTCTTTCCCCCTGTGGGACACAGGCACCTCTAGAATAGTACCCTGAGTTAAGAAATCTTTAAGCACCTGTGGGGAAAAAAGGAAGTTGTTCCCAAGGAGGCTGAAGAATGCCCATAAAAGCAGGAAGGGATTTCTATACCATGAAGTACCCCTGATGAATGATAGAACCAAAGACTTCTGAGTGATCTGAACACAAATAGGAAGAGTAAGAGAAAGGCAAAGAGAAAGAGGAATGTGGCTGGGAAGAGACGGATAGTCATACAGCATCCAGTTTGTCAGGAAAGGAAGGCTTCGGAATCCCTGAAAACTGAGTAGCCTTAGCAGAAGGAGCCCATTTGCCACTCATTTTACCTTTAGTCAAAGGGTGATATTGCCTGTGAATAAAGGCTGACGGTAGTTTCTCTGAAATTTAGGCATAGGAGAAACAAACATGTGTTTAAGCTCTTGTAAGGCCTTCAAGGGACTTAAACAAACCAGCAGCAGCTTCCCCAAACAAAAGTTTAGGATCCAGAGGAGCATCCATCAACCTAGCCTTAATATCATCAGGTAGCGGTTGAAGCCTAAGCCAAGAATACCTCCTCATTACTGAACAAAAAACAGCAGCCCTAGAGGAGGCATCTGCCACATCATAACTACATTTGATAGAATGATGAACTACTTGAAAGGAAGTCCCTAGCAAGGAAAGAAGAAAAGTTTTACCCTCAGGGTCTCGAAAATCAGAAAGAAGATGACAGGCCTGAGAAAGAAGAGCCAACATATATCTAGACATATGGGTCTGATAATTATGGTTCCTATTGCGTTATTGTAGATGCATTTTGTCGAATGCATCTTGATCGAACCTAAAAGAACCAAAAGGCAAAATAGCGAAGTGGCTTTTCAGCTAATTCTTTCGTTACTTTGCCATTTTCGGCACTGTAGTGCGATCTCGGAGTTGGTATATTTAAGTAGAGGGGTGTGGGGGGCACAGCCCACCACTTATGTAATGTTTTAAATTTTTTTTTTTTATTTTGGAACAGCGATTTTTTTTCCCTTGGAAAAAAAAAATCGCTGTTCTGAGGTTTCAACGTTGTAAGCTTTCGCTTACATGGGGTCGATTAATTATCATTCGCTTTTGTAAATGTGTGATAATATAATATAGACCCGATAATAAATAGCCTTAAAAGCTAGGGAAGCAGAAGTGTAAACTTTCTTACCCAGCCATTCCATAGTTCAGCTATCTTTGTCAGATGGCAATAACTTGGGCAAAAAAAAAAAACAATTGAAATGGCTTATCAGAAGCTACAGAGAACACAGAAGGGTCAGCAGCAGGACATTTATACAAAAAAATAACCATCCTCAGGTACCCTATACAACCTATTGGGTTTCTTGGGAGCAGAGGGCAGAGAATCAGGTGCATGAGAGGCATAGGAAAAAGCATCCATCATGGCAGCCAAAACAGGAGGAATAGCCGCAGGTTTAGGAGTTTCCAACTGCAGCAACTCATAGTACCTCTTATGGATATTAGAGATCTGAGTACAATCCTACTTAAAAAATTCCATCATCCTAGGGATTGTGTCCAAAATTCCATCATCCTAGAGACTGTGTCCGCAAAGAAAATGTCCTCAAAAGGAACATCAGGACTAACAGATTCCTCCTTCTCTGTCCCATAGTCTAAAGAAGGAATTTGAGTAGAATAAGTCGGGGATACCTGTTCTCTAGGCCTTTTGAGGGGAATAGAGGACCATGGAGGAGCAGGAACCATAACCCCCCTGAGAAGGCTCTAATGACATTAAAGCAGTAAGTAGCCCCTGAGTAAAGGCCTGCCACACACTTTGTGGATCCCTAGGAGCAGAAGAAACATGTTTAGTTTTTTTGTTTCTTTTTTAAGGGAACGTCACTCCTATAAAACTGAGAAGGCTCAGACCCAGGTCAGCAGGTGAGAACCATGGTAAGAACTTCTTCCCCAACTAAAATCTGAGGAACTTCTCTAGGCCCCTCAGAAAAAATCAAGCATGGTTCCCCTGATAATCTGAAACAGACTCCTGCAAAGCCTCTTTGGACGTGCTGCCAGCCAGGTCCTTGCCAACTTCAACCCGGTCAAGGCAGAGAAATCTGACAACACAGTCAGGTGAGCCTCTGGGTTCGTTAATGGCTTCAGAAGAAACACCAGGCAGAGGCTGGACAGGGGAAGATTCTGCTCATACCATTTTCATCTTCTTCCCTAACAGCTGACTCTGGGACAGGAGAGTCCTTCCATTGTATCTTTAGTGAGAAGCTTAAGGCCCTGGTTCTCAAGATACAAAGAAAGGGAAGAAAGCCTACTACGAAGGGTTTTCGGTATGAATGCCTGACTAATCGAACAAGAAGTGGTCATGAGGAGCTCCAAGGCAAAACAAAAGGCACTTATCATGGTGGTCTTTATGGGGAATCTCTCTTCCACACTGGCATTTACCCTTCCTAGATGACATTAATCCCAAAGAGCACAAAAAAGGCAAGAAAACAAACAAAACAACCCAACAGCGCACTTATCTTCAACTTGTTAGGATTCAGCAAACAGGCATAAGGTTACCCATAGCATGAAAATGCATGGAGCTGGTAAAAAATGGGTGCAGGCAAACAGACAAATGGTAAAAACAAATGTTCAGACTGGCGGCAAGGAAGTTCTGTAGATGGTACACCTGAACATCACCTTTATGACCTATGCTATGCAAGGAGCATTTAGGTGACATTTGGCATACCTTAAAGCAACAGTAGGCTTTGATAGACTGGCCGGATGTTGGCCTTCCACTGCAGGGAATCCCATTTGTTAAGAATACTGCAGCAGTGAATGTAAGGACATCTAAAGATCTTGCTGAAGTAAATGTGAAAGAGAAGGTTACAAAACTCTCCCAAACAACTGATAAAACTGGTACTGATAAAATGTGGAAATGATGCTTCTGATACTTCATACAGAGCTGTTGTAATGGTGTTGTTATAGATGTGTCTCTTTCCTGATGATACTGCGGGATGGCCTTTCAACTTAGAAGCTCATCCAGGATCTTAGAGAAAAGAAAAAAATGATACAGAAGGTTGAACATTCTCACCTCCCTCTTCTTAGATATGCCAGACGTTATCCTTCCAAGTCATTGCCTTTCTATGAGACAGCAGAAATAAATCAAAAGAAACATTTTTCAAAAGTGACAACAAATGTGTTTTCAAAAGTGACAACAAATGTGTTAAGATGGGCAACAAACTTCTGATCAATAGTCTAGTCTAGGCCTTCTCAACTTACCAGTGAGATTCTGTTATGTTACCCAGGCTTAAACCAAGCCTGCCATCTTAAGTAAAAGTATAAGGGGTGGAACAGCTAGACATGACAGGATGTGTATCCATAGCCAGGAACCTGGCACTTAAAGCACCCCTACAGGCAAAGACTGAAAAATTATGTATTTTGTCTTACAATAAAGTTCTACACAATCCAAAACTACCATCATCACAATACCTACATATTACTAATTTTATTTTTTTTAACTTGACCGTGTTTTCTTGGAAAGATACTTCTTGCCCATAAAGCTTTTTTTATAATTCTCTTTTTCCTCAACTATATTTATTCTCTCTATTCAGTGTTTCATAACACTTTCTTTATTTCTAAAAAAAATGTAGTCAGTGCTTTACATGAAGCTACCGAAAGTCCTTATTTCTACTTACTAGTTCATAGGTTCATAGGTTCATACTAGGCTATCTGCCCTAGGGCATTTATAAGCCTAGCCAGAGTGTGTTTGGCTTTTGCCACCCATTTTAAATTAATTTTGCTATGCTCTTTTTCGAGGTTAGTATACTGTGCCTCTAACAGTGACACAGAAGTGATACCCGGGGTAAACTTACGATCTCCCATCCACTCATCAATCTTGAAGAGAGTCAATGAGGGACTCTGCCTAACCTGGACTGGGATTTTATTCCAGAGTGAAGGGAGCCTCTGGGTTATGAATCTGTCCCTCCAGCATGTCCTATTTATTTCAGTGCTGAGGTTCAAGTCTCTCGAGCGCATAGCTTGATGGGATTTGGATTTTCTGAGGTGCAGCATGTCCATTAATTCCGGGTTGGACATGGCTTTATACGTCAGGCACAGATCGCCTCTGAGTAGGTGGTATGCCACTGAGTAGAGCTGGAGTTTCTTTAACCGGGCAGCATATGGCATCTGTTTGAGCCCTTTGATCCTCTTGGTGAGGTACTTTTGGGGTCTTTCCAGTTGCTGCAGGTGTCTGGTAAGGTACATCCCAAAAGGGGCATTGTACTCAATTATGGGCCTGATGAGGGATGAGTAAAGAGGCACGATGACCTCCCCTGATCTAGATGTAAATCCCTTCATGATTAGGTGGGCTATATAAAACATTTTTCTAACCACTTTGGCCACATGGTTGTCAAATGAGAGATTGCTATCAACTTGGGTCCCCAGGTCCCTAATTACTTCTTCTGTACTTAATGGATTACCACCTATGTGGTAATTTGTGGGCACTTTGTTTTTGCCAAAGGGGATGACTTTACACTTTTTGGCATTTAGCTTGAGGCCATGGCTCTGGCACCAGTTGTCTGTTTCTATGAGGCCCTTTTGGAGGATGCTTGTGTCGGCTGGAGAGTCGATTATGGTGCCCAGTTTGCAGTCATCTGCGAACTTGGTCAGCCACAGTCCTTCTGTGTTGGCCTGTACCTCCGAGAAATATATACCGAACAAGAGAGGTCCCAGGACTGAGCCTTATGGGATGCCACTTGTAACTGGTTTGGAGTCCGACATGGCTCCAGCAATTCTAACCATGTGGGTTCTGTCCTTGAGCCAGTTTGCAACCCATCTAGTGACATAGGGGTTTATATTTAAGCTGGTGAGCTTATCTATAATGCCCGAGTGGGGTATTATATCGAAGGCTTTTGCGAGGTCCAGGTAGGCTGTGTGGACCACCTTCCCCTCGTCAATGGCCTTGGTGACTGTTTCAAAAAAATCGACCAGGTTTAAGAGGCAGGATCTCCCCTTAACAAAGCCGAACTGGGTAGGATCCAGTGTCTGTAGGTCCCCAATATCTTTATTTATGAGGTCCATGATAATCCTTTCCATAGCTTTGCAGACCAAGCTAGTCAGGCTTATGGGGTGATAGTTTCCAGGATCCGTTGAGGCACCACCTTTGTGGAGAGGGACCACTGTTGCTGTACGTCACTCTTTGGGTACATATCCTGTAGTAAGGCTGAGATTGAACAGTAGTTTTATGTTTGGGTTTAGCTGTTCTTGGAGTTTATGTAGGATGCAGCCCAGGACACCGTCTGGTCCCATTGATGCTGTGTTTTTTGCTTTGGAGAGGGTGGCTCTTACCTGAGCATATGAGATGTCAGGGGGGCAGCACTCTGCTGGGATAGATATTTGCCCTTTTGGTGGGGAGGGGGGGGGGGAGAAGTTTGCGCTGAACCTGTCAGCAAGGATGTTGGCAATGTCTGTGGGTTCGGTGTGTTTTTTGTCATTTTGGACTAATTCTGAGCATATCTGGGAATTCCCACCCAGGTTCCTAACATAACTAAAGAAAGCCTTGTGATTATCCTTAGTGTCCTGTGCAATTTTTCTCTCAAAGCTGGCCTTAGACGATTTTATGAGTGCCCATAGTTTTTTGCTTATACTGATCAGAGATGCCTTCCCTTTTTGGGATTTTGCTCTGTCATGTAGTAGCTTCCTCCTTCTATTGTATAGTTTGTTTATGGCTGGGGTCCACCAGACAGGACGTTTGCCTTTGGAGGATTGGGTCTTGGTTTTATTTGGGATTGCATGATCCATGCATTCCTGAAGGTGTTCATAGAATGCGTTTATAAAGGATTCTGCGGTCTGGGACGTATTTTCCACAGGCCCGGGTGCTTTGAAGGATTCCACCTCAGTTTTGAGGAGTGTGAAATTTGCTTTAGAGAAGTATTTCACTGTGGTTTTCTGGGCAGGGGGTGGGGTCGGGATGTGAATATCCAGTGAGATTAGTTTATGGTCTGATCTTACCAGTGAGGGATACACTTCTGGTCTGGAGCATAGAGTCCCCATGTTGGTGATGATCAGGTCCAGTATGTTTTCCCCTCTTGTGGGAGTGGTAACAAGTTGTTCCATAGCATTTGAGTTTATAAATTCTAGGAACCTTTGGGCTAGGGTGTTGGAGCTAGAGTAATGTTCCCAGTCTATGTTTGGGTAGTTGAAGTCGCCCAATATAATGGTGTTTGGAGAAACCTTCATATTTTCCAGTGTTCATAGGAAGGCCGAGTGGGGTTCCTGGGTTTGGGAGGGTGGTCTGTAGCAGGCTATAAACTGGAAGGCAGTTTTACCCACTGTTAGTTGCACATGGATAGTCTCTGTTGCTTCATGCTGTGCCACCAACCTGGAGGTGTGGGTATTTTTGACGAATATTAATACTCCCCCTCCTTTTGTGGTTCAGTCCAAGTTTTGGGGTCGAAAAGCATGGTATGAGGTATAACCTGGTAGTGCTGGGGTGCTCTCGGGAGCTTTGAACCAGGTTTCTGTTACTGCACAGATATCGATGTTCTCCATGCTAAGGAGAGTTTTGAGTGCGTGCATCTTGAGGTTTAGACTTCTGGCGTTGAGTAGCATTACTCTTAGTTTCTTATCCTTTGTGATACCTATGGAGGTGGGTTTGGCTTTTGAGCCTTGCCTTAAAAAGGCACTATGGGGGTAGCAAGAGCCTTTGCCAATATCCAAAAGCCCAGGGGTGACAGGTGCAAGCCGTCCCTAGCGAAGCATCGTGGCTTGTCGAGCATGTCATCCCAGGCTGACAGGCATTGGATCCCCTTTGAATGACACCAATACTTAAGCCAATTGTTGAAATTCATCATCTAGTTTTCCTTTCTTATGGCCAAGCTGTTACACAACCTAATTTATCATCATCTCTATAAAATAGAAACCCTCCCACACATGTGCACTACCCTTATTATCATCCAGGAAAGTTACATCATAATAGAAACCCTCCCACACACGTGCACTACCTTTGTCATCATCCAGGAAAGTTACATCATAATAGAAACCCTCCCACACACGTGCACTACCCTTGTCATCAGCCAGGAAAGTTACATCATAATAGAAACCCTCCCACACACGTGCACTACCCTTATCATCATCCAGGAAAGTTACATCATAATAGAAACCCTCCCACCCACGTGCACTACCCTTATCATCATCCAGGAAAGTTACATCATAATAGAAACCCTCCCACACATGTGCACTACCCTTATCATCATCCAAGGAAGTTACATCATTGACTTACCCAGTTATTACATCACTGTCCATGTTACTCCCCTGATGCTGAAGACTGGGATTTAGAGACATGGTCTGCACTTTGGAATGAATGTGTTCCTTAGTCAATCAGTTCACCACTGAACACAGGCGTGATTCAAAGACACATGGGAGGCAGAATGGCCCACAGGAGCAGCCTTAGGTCAACTGGTGCCCTAGGCAAAAGGACTTCATGGCGCCCCCCCCCCCCACACACCACTCGGTGCTCCCATCCTGGTCTATCTACACCAAATAAATGCTGGAAAAGTGCCCTTGCCAAAGCAGTGCCCTAGGCAGCCGCCTAGTTGGCCTATGCCTAAGGCCGGCTATGAGAATGGGGCATAATCCCAAATGTTTTTGAACCATACCTGAGGACTGAGGTTAGCCAAAACATACCACAGTCATTGTAAGACTCATCAGACATGTTCCCATGGAAAAACCCAAGATTGCAACCAATAGGTGTTGTCTGAGCTCATGAATTTGCACCTGCCATCCACCCCACATATCATGTCTGGAGGAGCAATAATATGGATCCTGTGACTGTATGTGACATGCTCTAGAAGTACATAGTTCCCATATACCCCATGTATCATATATGCAAAGAAGCATAGGAATCTATGTGTCACTGAGAACAAGCTTCCTAAGTACCAATGATTTCCTCACACTGGTAAAGGAAGTAACCTGTCAAAGTACGCATAAAGAGCCATGTACTATATGTTATAAATCTATAAAGACACTAGAAACAGGACATACACAAAACTCACTTTTGTTAAACTTATAAACTAAAATATTGTCTCACCTGATCTTGCACAATTCAGAATGAATAGTAACTTTAAAATAGTTTAGCAAGGCCATACCTCAACTTGCACATTAATTCTAGGCTGCAGACCTCAATTTCAGCAACAAGCTCAGATTCTTTAACAGTATGCTCCCAGGCTATAGACATCTCACCTAGGCCTCACTCTCAGCTATAAAAAATAAGTACTTCCATCATGCACAGTTCTTCACTAATGGTTAACAGATTAGCCCTTGCCTGGGTCCTCTCTCAGGCCATGCTTCCCAGGTCTTCCTTCCAGTACTTCATACTGTTCCTTCATCTGAAGAAATACTGCCTTATACAGGTAAAGTCCATGTTATTGGCTAATTGCTTGTGGGAGATACTTTAATAATATTCTCACATTCTACAAGTTTAATAGCATTCAAATATATGAGCCTGTATATATATATATATATATATATATATATATATATATATATATATATATATATATATATATATAGTTCAAAATTCACTGTTATAGAAATGTACCATTCGGTATATATGGTTTACTATTATAACGTCGATGTTCAAAACAAACTCCTAACTACAATTTTGAAGCAGATGGTCGAAATGGAATGTCGAGAAGGTCTGAATTTCGCAAACACACCTTTTTAAGCAAATTTGACCTTTCTCGACATCCATAGACTGCAGTCAAACACTGCATACCAAGTGACACCCCCCCTCAAATTAAATATTCCAACTCCGAGATCGCACTACAGTGGAAGAAGGGCAAATTTCTTGATCTGCACTGTACCGCAATCTCTTGTCATAAGGCTAACCACATATATGCCAATACACAATGCATTCGCTAAACCAACACTTGCACAAGTGAAGGTTTGACAAGGTTTTTGATCGGAATTTTGATTGTATACCTATATAGATAGATAGACAGATAGCTAGCTAGATAGATAGACAGATGTATAATAAATAGATAGATAGATAGATAGATAGATAGATAGATAGATAGATATACGTTTAGACAATATTTATATATTCAATGAGCTCAGCATTTTGCAACTATTCCTCCTAATACAAATCCAAATACTGTCTGCCCTTGACAACCCATCTGGCAATTCACTAGTAGTTATGGGGACACTCTATACTTTCCATATGAACAGACTTTTCTGTTGTGTCTGCCTTAAGCCAGTTTTCTACTATTATACAGTCCTTCTGGATTCTGGCATCTTATACTATACAGGCATAATCTTTTTCATATGAACTCAGCTGGTGTTGCAGTGTAGCTCTGTAAGCACTGTCTTACTCTCTACTAAGCGACATCCTTTTTTATTTGTTTATGTGTTATTGTTGTCAGCCTTTTTATCCCATCTTGCAAGTTATTTATACCACTCATACACATGCTTTCCCCTCTATCTAATGGGATTTTCCTTCTTTTCCAAGTATCTCTAGCGACATCTATAGTTTCACAAAAATAGTGAGCTTCATTATTAGAACTTCTCTTAATTTTTCTATACTCACAAAGTTCATCTTTCCTAAGGAATGCTAGGCAAGCCCTCCATATTTTATCTTGCATACTGTGTTCAGTTTCTGAATACTTACTTGTGTGTAATGGTGCCTAGATAACTCTTCCTATCCTCACCACCTATTTCTCCTAAGATACTTCACTTATAGGCTATTGCCTTATTCACTGCCTGTTGTTGTCTTACATTTTACTGCACTGTTGGTATGATCACTCTGTTCAAAAGATAGATTTGCCTTTGACCTTTCTCCTTAAAACTGCCTTTCGTTATACTCACTAAATTGCTATCTTGGGATTTACCTGCATACTGTAAAATACATGGTTCGTGTCGATCACCATTTTTAACTTTAACACAGACATCACCACAGCTAGTGAATCCCTTCTTCCTAAAGCTGTTATAGCTACCATGCTTAATCGTTCCTCACCAAGGAGTTTCAGGTGTGATCTACTACGTCATACAGGGCGACTATACACTCAGACTTTCTCAGCCTTCTCTTCCTCAGTCCTGTTACTCTTAACTCTGACTATACAAGTTATTCACCTTTTGAAATATTATGAGGCTTACTGTTAAGTCTGCAATCCCAGAATTACTTTCTTCATTAGCCTGCTTTCATACCTTAGTTTGCATAGACTCCACCTTTCCGTTTCCTTTTCTTTCCTTATATAGGTTTTTGCAAACGGTCTCTTGGTAACTAGCCGTAAGGCAGCTTTTTTCTTTAGTTCGAGTGGATGCCATCTTTGTACTTTCCTCTTCTTCCTTGTATTGCCCTTTCATTGCAAAGGGTTACTTAGAATAAGACACTTCAGTTTCACAGATTACTGTCACTGAAACTCTGCTTTCAGTTGTGCTTCCTGCTTTCACTAGTATAACTCAACATTCTCCTGTTTATTTTACTACCCATACTCTCTTTTGAAGGTCAGCATTCTAAGGTCTTTCTTAAATCTTTATCCTGTCTGTTTTAATGCAAACAGATCTTGTTTTTGTATATATTTCATTCCTGCTCTATTCCTTCAGTTCCTAACATCCCTTAGAGTTTTGTTTTTTTACTGCTGTCATGCAAACCAAATACTTTCTATTGTCTAACCAAACTCTGACTTCTTTTGTGCCAATCTCTGCCTTATTTAATTTTTTTAGTTCCTTCTCTTTACTAATCTGATAATAAACCTATGGCTCCTATGTTTTCACTCAACAAGAACGGCCCTACTGTTCTCTTCATGGTTACCGTGACTTTTAGTGTACACCAACTTTTCCTTGTTCTCTTTATACTGACCTATTTCTCTCTCTGTCTGTCTGACTCATTGTGAATTAACACTCCTCCACTGTCTTTCCTTTCTCTGTTGTTTTTTTTTCTGCTTCAGGATAAATGAAAACCACCATCTCATTTTTTCTACTCTATGTCCTTCTGAAAATGGTGTCTTAAAACACATTTGATTTACCTTTGTTCCTGTTTCATTACTTCCAATTACCTGGTGTATACAGTCCAAAATTTTCTGTCCTGTACTGGCAGAAATTAGTTTGGAACACTGGTCAGGTATTTCACTTCCCTCCTTATCTACACTAATCCAATCTCTCTTACTGGTAAAATCCCCTTACTTAACATTCACATGATGCTTAGAATTCTCCTCTAATAATGCTTTCTGTTTTAACTTGACATACAGTTCAGAATTTGGCTCAGGATGTGCATATTCCATACCTCTAAACCTTCTTTTTTAGAATACGCTGTCTCACTAAGTGATTCCTTCTCTTTATTACTGCTTTTCTCTTTTATTCCCTGTCCTCTAATACTTTTAAGCTGCAACAATTCATCTGTTCTATTTGCTGTAACACTATCAGACTGCAATGAGACTTTTATTCCATTATTTCTAACACCTTCAAATTGCACCAACTTAATGTGTGATTATCTTCTTTCCACTGGTTTTACTCTTTGTGCTGTTCTTTTTTGCTCTGTCCTAGTTGGCTGCAATATTTTAGTGTCTAAGTTTCTTACTTCTATTTTTTTTTGTTGCACTTGCATACTACTCTGTTCTAACAGGCTTCAGCTTAAGTATGCAAGTTATTTTCTTTTTTAATTTCTAAGTCAATTCCCTTCTCCTGATTTTGATTCTGGATATCTATATCATTGTCATTGATTTGCTGCCCCTCTTCTTCATCAGGTAGCTACTTTCTCTCTTTTTGTTAAGTGTATCAGTTGCTACACTCTGTCTATAGATTCTCCATCCTTCCACATTTTCCATATTGCTTTAAAATGGAGAACATACTTTCCTATTATTCACATGCAAGTCAATTTAGTTGTTGCAACCACAGGAGGTAACAATTTTTCCAATACTGACTCAATTTCTACACATGTAAAGGGGATGATCCATTTTCTGAAGTTAGTAGCTTTATGCTTATATCTCAAGGAAGCCTTGATAAGGCAAATTGTGTTTCCAGTATCTAGAAGTGAATGAACCCTTCTCCTGTCTAAAAATTACGGTACATTTTAATACCTTGGTTTTAACTTACTGACATTGGTCTGTCTCAGTTATTTCAGATGTTGGAGCAAACTTGTTTAAAACACACATTTCAGATTTACAGAACTTAGCAATATGACCACTCCCTCTAAATATGTAACTACTTTTAATACATTATTTGTTGTATTCTGTTTCACTGATGAGAGTACATTTCTTCCATGTGGTTACAGTCATACGTGCCACTTCTGAAAGCAAAAAGGTTACCAGTGGTGCACCACAGGGCTCAGTTCTGGGTCCTCTCCTATTTGCTATCTATCTCAAAGACCTTCAGGCCAGCACTCCTAGCCTATGGTTATTTAAGTTTGCAGAGAACAGTAAATTGGATGTTGTTATTCAATTTTCAGCTAACTCAGAATTGCCCCATCGTGGATAGACCATGTTAACGATTAGTGCAAGGGCAATTGTCTGAAATTAAATGTAAAATCTTCTTCTTCTTCTTTTGGCTTTTCCCGGTTAGGGGTTGCCACAGTGGATCAGCTGTCTCATGATTGGCAGTGGAGTTTTATGGTGTCGAGTTGCCAGTCCAGTGCCCAACCTTCCACAGAAGGCACACAAGCACTCACGCCTAGGGCCAATGTAGAGTGTCCAATCCACCTACAGCATGTCTTTGGAATGTGGGAGGAAACCGGAGCACGCGGAGGAAACACACACGACCACAGGGAGGACATGCAGACTCTGCACAGAAGGCATCCCAGCTGAGGATCGAACCAGAGAACCTCTTGCTGTGAGGTGACAACACTAACCACTGCACCACCGCAGCCACCCTTTGAAATTAATTGTAAAATAATGTAGCATAATGCATTTTGGTAGACAAAACAGTTTCACTTATCATACAGTTAATGCACACCTCCAATTAAACACTGTTGTAAGGATCTAGGCACTATTGTTAATAATTCCTTATTATTTGGCCATCATGTCTCCATGATAGTTCAAAAAGCCTTCTGTCTGGCTCATCTAATTTCCAAAGGCATCTCCACTAGATCCAAGGAAGTTTAATTCCCCTTTACTTGTATCTTATCAGACCAATTATTTAATATAATGCATCTTTTGGACATGAATTTGTCTAAACATATTACACAACTTGAGAAATCTCAGAGATTTATAACTGAAAAGATCAGTGGCCTCAAAAATCATAGTCATCAGGACAGACTAGCATCCCTCTCTCTTTATTCAGTCTCTTACAGACTCCTCACTGGAGACCTGTATCTATCTTTTTGGGCCATGAAAGATCCAACCCTATTTGACCTCCTATTCCTTCACAGAACTATTGGTACCTCAGTTGCTCAGTTAAAGTAACTAAACCTTCACCAGCTGACAGATAAGACATGGTGTGATAGATTCATATCCCAACACATCTCAGACTCTGGGATAAACTTCCACTACATGTCAGTCAGAGTAGCACCCTTGCCACCTTTAAGGTAAACCTAGATAATTGGATGGGCAGCCTCAAATTCTTCCCTGATCTATCTGGTCTTGCCCTCCTTGAGGCTAGAAAGTATTTTTGAATAGGATTGTGTGTCTGGTCTTGTGATGGTCTACAGAATGAATGCCTAGTACTTGTCTATGAAAGTATGAACCTATTACCATTTCAGCATAGGAAACAGAAACTTCTAGACATTGTGTTAGGTTCAAGAAAAAGCTTTAACATGTGCTGTGCATTTGCCACTTTATTTAAGTTAAAAAAAAGTTTGGTTAGCAAATGTTACCATTTGTACCTTAGGGGTTATTTTAGCACTAACAGTTCTTTATCATGGCTCACACTAGCAGTCTCATTTTAGTCTGTATGTGGCACAGTCTTTGAATTGGTTACTGTACCTGTTACAGCTGTTGATTAGTCCTTGCTTGTTAATTCACAATTCTTTGTAATAATTCAGTAGCAGAAACACACAGTCATACTTTTTGCAGGGAAAGAAGAAAAAAGCTCTCTACAAGAAAAACATGAACATGGGATTGCTGCCCCCTAAAAAAATAAAGATTTTCACCCGCAGGAGCACTTTACTACTGCAGCTGCATTTGCTCCAGCACCAAAAACAATCCAAAGCCAAGCGTTTTCCTTCTTTCTGAACATGGTAAACTGAACACACTTGGATAGAAACACAGATGCATGAAGCAGAACTCCTCCATACTATATCAATAAACAGGGGAAATTGCACTCACTTGGTTAGTGATAAGTTGTCTTGGGACTTCAGATGTGAAATTTGTGCCGGAAATGCCCACTGCATACTCCCCCAGTATAGGATCAATGAATATAGTGGAGGCAGGACATACCCAAAATTTACTTGTATTAAACTTGCACATTAAAATATTGGCTCACTTGACCTTGCAAAATACAGCATAAACAGTACCTTTATAACAGTTCACCAGTCTATAAAGTCCTCTAAGTATACTGACTATTCCAGAAATAGCAAGTTAGTACCAGGCTGTATGCCTCTTTCCTAGGACCCACTTTCATCTCCAAACTCAGTGGCTCCAACAATATACTCCCAGATAGTATACCTCTCTCCTAGGCCTTCCTGTCAGCTCTAGAAATTAATTGCTTTCATCAAGCACAGTTCCCTGGTGATAGGCTGACCAAGCCCTCTGTCAGTCCATCCTTCCCAGGTCCTTCTTTCTACACTTCATACTGTTTCTCCAGTGAGGGGCTACATTACTCAGAATTTAGCCTTTCAGGCTTCTCTCTTTTATACTGAGGTAAAGTTCCTGTGTTTGGCTAGTTGCTTGTGGGGACCACTGCAAGAATATTCCCACACTCTACACATTTAAAGCTACATGAGCATTTTTCCATAAAACCAAAAACAGTTAGCTGAGGTAAGGCTCCAGAATCCAAATAGTCGAACAAGTAAATGATTCAGTCTTCAGTCTTCAAATAGTAATAAAAAACAATGCCTTCTTTAATGTCACACAAGCGCTTTCACAGAATGCTTCATCAGGTGTATATAAAAAACAATCAGCAGCACCTCTTTAAATACCATTAATTAACCACATGACTTACAGATCTGATTAATTTAAAGTTATATACTTTTTAAACCAAATTAAAATTAAACTAAAATAAATAAATGTGTACAGAAATATATGCATGAATATATGAATTCACAATTGATATAGTATAAATGAAATTCATATAAAATACAGTCTAGATATATTTGATTGTATGTAGTAAAAATATATGTATATGCATATAGAAATTACTAAAGCACGAAAAACTTCTTAAAATATATATGCAAATATAGAAATAAATTAATTACATAAAAATATATACAAAATGTATATAGTTATGATAGTATGCCCATCAAGCCTATTTTGAAAAGAAGGGGATTACGTAGGTAAAAATAGAAGTATGATCTTAGTTTAATATACAGTAGTTATGGATTATGTTGCATTCATAACTATATACATTTTGTATATATTTTTATGTAATTAATTTATTTATATTACAGAGTACTTTAGCAGAGGTATTTGGTGTTTATTGGGCACAATTTTTGTACTGCCGTATATTTTTCCATAAAAGTTTACAAAATCACAGTTGCACAATACTTCTATGTAATATTTACACACTCAAGAGGTACAACATGCTATACAGGGGTCCAGAGAAGTAAATATTGTGGGAAGAAATATCCTGGGAATTGTTATGGCTAGGCTTGTATAGGCCCTAGGGCCGATAGCCTAGTACCAACCTATGAACCTATAACGCATGGTACACAAACATAAGTGTGTCACACATCAGGCAAAAACATATGAAAGGGAACATTAGGTACCTGATGAAACCCATCCTACAGAGCCATCAGTACAATGCATGGTGTATACAGTACAGAGAGTAGCAGACTGTAGGATCAGCAGGTCTGAGCACTGGCCAGAGGACACTGAGTTATGAAGGAGTGGGTGAACTCCCTCATACTTACATGTCAGGACATCATGGAAGGATGCATCCTCATGTATCCTACCATGACTGTGAATCCAAATTCAGACATGTAAGCATTTAGAAGATGGTTTAGCCTGGCTGGGCCAAGCCTCTGTTACAGCAGCTGATAAGATCCCTTTCTGCCTAACCAACGTGCATCTCAGGATTTGTTAGCCCCAGGCAAACTCTTCTACACGTACCACCTCAACTCACTGCAAGTCTTTTTATTATTTTTTTTTTGGTCACCCTCGAGGCATCATTTAACCAGCTTGGCTCTCTACTGCCCCGCGTCCATGCTAGGTCTACCAGCTTATGTATTACTCCACCAAACCACATGTATTTTATTTACATTTTCATAGATTAGGAAAATATGTTCCAAACCACTCACTGCTAGGTTGTCTTACATCCATACTCAAAATGCCCATTTAGGAATCTCCTCCCACCCTAATCATTCAAAACAAACTTTGTCCTTTCTTCCACTAAAGTTGGAAATGTTATTTGAGCCACCCTAGCAACCTCCCCCAGTAGGATCATACTCATCAAAAAAATAAATGAATAAATAAAAGCACAAATCATCCCTTGAACCCAGACACTCCAAACTTTGTAGGATATATTTACGCGTATCTCTTGCTATACCTGCAGTTCTGCTATGTGAAGATATTGACTTGAGACTAGGTTTACACCCCAACATGCTCCCACTCAGACATCTCAACCAATTGGGGACAAATTTCAACAGAATCAGGGACAAGTCACGAAAAAATCAGGGACAATCAGGGACACTTTTAAAATATTAGTGCTATTAACTTGAAACATTGACAGAATCAGAGCATATGAATTAATACACATTTTCTGAAGTAAAAGAAGTTTATAACTCTTAATTATTGTCATTATTCATTAAGTGTAATTCACCACCTTTCTTCCAAAAGTCACTAGTTTTAGGAGGGATTAAGCGGGACAGAGTTAAAATTTGAGTCAAAATCAGGGACATCCCTGAAAATCAGGGACAGTTGAGAGGTATGCTCCCACTCCAGAACTAATAATCAAAGTCACATCAGCTGCTTACTAAAAATACAAGAAGCACATTAGCCAGCAAGTCAGAACTGGACTCATGGCTAACCAGTCATTCCCCAAATATAGTGAACATCACCAAATCCTGGATTAACTATAACTCCTCAGACTTATACCCCCCTTTTCCTGGGTAACACTACTGCTTTTACACTAGGCTAGACAAATAAGTGGGATGTTGCTCATTCTTTAAAAACTCTGTGTTAAACTGACTATATCATAGCACAATACACGGCTTGTAATGATCACTTTCCTAAGCAGATGGTCACCAAAATTATACAAAACAGTTCACTATAATATTGCATGATCTCTTGCCTACCTCCCACCTCCAGCAACTTTAAAAACATTCTACTTCCTCCTAGATACCATAACTAACACATCATTATCTAAAATAAATATAATCAGACTGGGTGGTTTTTAATATCAACCTTTTGGACTAGAGCAAAAACAGGATTACAGAATCATGCAGGCCTTCTTCAAAGGGTAAATAAACCCACAAGGTAAATCTGAAGTCTAATAACTAGTACCTCTTGGGCCTCCTAATCAGCGACATACCAGACAAAATGTCCTTGTCTATTAGTGGCCACTCCCTCATAACCTTTTATACAACACAAACTCTGCTATGACAGGTACCTGTCTCCCTCTTCGGAAATACAGAACAGATTAAACCTGACAAACTAAAAGCTCATATCTTGTCTTTATTCTGGTAATTTATACTCCTCCTTATTCTGGTCATCTATACTCCCCAAAGACACTCTTTTCTAGTTTTTAATGTCTCTTCTCAACCTTCTGCCGGACCTGTTCTTCCTCATCATCACTAATTTCAGAGAAGACTCCAAAAATAAATGGGAGATGAAGAGCTGCAAGCTCTTCTAAACCTTACCGATCAGTCATTGATTTATTTAATTTGACCTTTGCTGACCAGGTTAGTCCCACTAGGCTAGTAGTTTATTTTTTTTTTCTGGAAAATTTGGCCAAGACATCTGGGAACTTCTTGTACTCTGTGGCTGTTGTGCAGAGGGAGCACTATTGACATGACACTCATTGCTTCCATTGTGGGTGCAGTGCCAGCTCAGAGAGGCAAGGAGACAACAAAAAAAAGCAGAAAAAGTGAGCTATTCATAATTGCAAATAGGATTTCAGAAAGAAAACTAGGAAATCTTCTACTATAGAAGACAAACGTGTTTTTCATGAAGAGAATGAGGCCATGATTACATCAGAATTGTTTATAAGTGAAGCAAAGGCAGGTGAGCCTTTGCAAGAAGGAGATGTTGGTTGTAATGAGGAAGACAAAGCAGTCAAGCCTTTTTAAAAGCAACGTGCAGATACAGAGGAAAAGGCAGTAGTGTTTTCGATCAATTCAGATGACATTTTTAGCAGAATCTGTTTAGGGAAGAAGAATCAGCACAATAATATGTTGCTACAACCCCTCCAATCGGGAGGGTTGCAGGATGCATTACTTATGGATTTGGTAAATGTGAGTGAAGCGGACAGGGGTAAAGATGTTTCCTGGGGAGAATTAATGGAGAGGATACAGAAGGAGCAGGATGTTCTACAAGTAGAAGAATCTGCAGTGAAGAAAAAAATCGTATGCAGAAATGGTGAAGGTAGGAGCAGAAAAAAGGAAAGAGGAGAAGAAAAAAAACTACAAGAAAAAAAAACACCTTTTACAGTGTGAAGTGAAAATAAAGATGATAGAGAATTGGACAGATATAAGGTATGGGATGAAGTAATTACACCTTTATAACTAAAGCCAATGAGGTAAGAATCTTTATATATGTAAATAAAGAGACATATTGTGATATTATTTTTGATACTGGTCAAATAATGGAAAAATTCTAGGAGAATATGAGAAAAAGAACTGTGTGCCTTAGAATTTATATGTGGTCAAACCATTTTATAGAGACACTATGAAAATGACTTGTATGCAATTCAGGACTGAAGTAGAAAAAGAGACTCTAAAACACATTTATCAAAATTGTGTAAAGATGTATTAAATGTTTCAAAGGTATATAATAATAGAGGTTTGTGGACTGAGACTTGGGATTGTTATGTGATTTTGAAAATTGAAGATGAACATATTGTGCATATTCGAAGCATTACAAATGTAGGAGACAAATGTATAGTGAAATATTGGAGGCAGCCCAAAACATGTTTTTATGTGGAAAAAGTGATCATTTGATTAACAATTGTGAAGAAAAGAAAATGTTTTATCTGTGGAAAGATAGGACATGATATAAAGAACTGTGAACTAAGATGTTATATATGTAATAAAATTGGTCATTTAGGAGTAGAATGTGAGGAAAAGTAAGTGAGAGAGAATCACAGATAGTAGATACACTGGTAGAATCGTCAAGTAAATGAACATATAGAGATAGAAACAGAGACAGTAGACACACAAACAGAACTGGAGCCATTAAATACCCTAAAAGAGAACAAGAGTTACAAAAATTAAAAAGTGAAGGATTTCATATACAAAAAGGAGGAGAAGAAGGGTCAGGATTAAGTGATAGTGAAGCTATGAAATCGAATTTAACTAAACAAAAAAGAAATTCTATCGGCGAAAAGGTACAAGAGACAAAAAGAAAAATCATTGAAGGACATAATAAAGAAAAAAAAAGAAAGGAAAAGAATGAAAAATAATACCAACAAGGCATTATTACGTGTAAAATCTTAGCAATAAATGTGAATTTTAAAAAATTTAGTAAGAAGAATAGGCATCCTTGAGCGATTTAAAAAGCAGAATAGCGGCATCATTATATTGGAAGATACTAGATTCCTAACAAACAAAGAGAGACTTCAAACAGAAGTAAGGTGGGGAAAACATTGTTTGGAATTGAGGGAAAGAAACGTTTTCAGGGATAGCTATTTTATATAAATATACGATAGAAATATATGTTACATTTATTATAATGGTTAGAACAATTCTTGATGTAATACGGAAAAATCAGATTTTTAGAATCATTGCAATGTATGCATATGTGACAGAGACAGAGAAGATATGTTTAAAAATATAAATCAATACATGGCTATAAATATGGAAACAATTGTGGTGGGTGATTTTAGCTGTAATCTAAGACAGCAGAAAAAGAATGCTTATGATGTTAAAAAAGTCAGATAAAAAACTAAGTGCACACCATGGTAGGAACAAACATTTTAATAAAACAAGAATGCTAAAGCAATGGTAAGCACTTTCACTACCATCAAGGTAGCTTATCAGACCTAATTAAAACAATCTTCCCTTCACTGTTTAAATATGAACTATCCAATCAAAGACAAAAAAAAAACACATCACCTATTACTTAAAGTTACATTACACCTTATTAGAGAACATTGTTCCTAATACACACATCTTCTTCTTCTTCTTTCGTCTTTTCCTGGCTAGGGGTTGCCACAGCAGATCACCTGTCCGCTCATGATAATTGCACCTTATTAGAGAACATTGTTCCTAATACACAAATAAATAAATTAAATATACCACATATTTCAAGAAATACATATTTTCTAACCAAAATGATAAAAGAATAAAATAAGACATAAGTACAAATAATAAGATGCAGTAAATCTACGTATTTCTTGAAATATGTGGTATATTTAATTTATTTACGTGTGTATTAGGAACTATGTTCTCTAATAAGGTGTAATGTAACTTTAAGTAATAGGTGATGTGTTTTTTGGTCTTTGATTGGATAGCTCACATTTAAACAGTGAAGGGAAGATTGTTTTAATTAGGTCAGATAAGCTACCTTGACGGTAGTGAAAGTGCTTACCATTGCTTTAGCATTCTTGGTTTATTAAAATGTTTGTTCCTACCGTGGTGTGCACTTAGTTTTTTTATCTGATTCTGAGTTTGTGCTTGAGAGTGGACTCTTATCAATCAGGGTTCTTTTTTCTTATCTTTTCTTCTTCTTTTGGCTGCTCCTGTTAGGGGTCGCCACATCAGATCAACTGTTTCCATTTCTTCCTGTCCTCTGCATTTGCTCTGTCACACCAACCACCTACATGTCCTCTCTCACCACATCCATAAACCTTATCTTAGGCCTTCCTCTTTTCCTGTTACCTGGTAGCTTCATCCTTAGCATCTTTTTCCCAATATATCTGCATCCCTCCTCAGCACATGTCCAAACCAACGTAATCTTGCCTCTCTGGCTTTGTCTCCAAACTTTCCAACCTGGGCTGACCCTCTAATATACTTATTCCTAATCCTGTCCATCCTCGTCACACCTAGTGCAAATCTTAACATCTTCAACTCTGCCATGTCAAGCTCTGACTCCTGCCTTTTTGTCAATGCCACTGTCTCCAACCCATATAACATAGCTGGTCTCACTACCCTCTTGTAGACCTTCCCTTTCACTCTTACTGGTACTTGTCTGTCACAAATCACTCCTGACACTCTTCTCCACCCACTCCATCCTGCCTGTACTCTCTTCTTCACCTCTTTTCCACACTTACCATTACTCTGAACTGTTGATCCCAAGTATTCAAACTCAGCCACCTTCACCACCTCTACTCCCTGCATCCTCACCATTCCTCTATCCTCCCTCTCATTCACACACATATATTCTGTCTTAGTCCTGCTGACCTTCATTTCTCTTCTCTCTAGAGCATATCTCCACCTCTCCAGGGTCTCCTCCACCTGTTCCCTAATCTCGATACAGATCACAATGCCATCTGCAAACATCATAGTCCACGAGGACTCCTCTCTGATCTCGTCTGTCAACCTGTCCATCACCATTGCAAATAAGAAAGGGCTCAGAGCTGATCCTTGATGTAATCCCACCTCCACTTTAAACACATCCGTCACTTCCATCGCAGACTTCACCTCTGTCACACTACCCTCGTACATATCTTGTACCACTCTTACATACTTCTCTGACACTCCCGACTTCCTCATACAATACCACAACTCCTCTCTAGGCACCCTGTCATATGCTTTCTCTAAATCCACAAAGACACAATGCAACTCCTTATGACCTTTTCTGTATTTCTCCATCAACACTCTCAGAGCAAACATCGCATCTGTAGTGCTCTTTCCTGGCACAAAACCATATTGCTGATCACTAATCATCACCTCCCTTATTAACCTAGCTTCCAATACTCTTTCCCATAACTTCATGCTGTGACTGATCAGTTTAATCCCTCTGTAGTTACTACAGCTCTGCACATCACCCTTGTTCTTAAAAAAGTATATATGGGCAACTGCGAATCTGGAAAAAGAATACATAGACTTACAGTAGAGGAGAACATAAAACTGAAATAGACAATTTTTTTTAATTTCATCATGGTTGCTAATAGTAGAAGCAGGTGTTTTAAAGGCAGGTTTTACAGGTCATCAGGCAATTTGGATTCTGTTAAAAGAAAAACTGAGTATATAACAGCAGGAAAAAAGAATAAAAAAATGAATGAAGTTAAATTGGATGACAAGGGGGCAATTGATATACTAAATTTATGGCAAATAAGCAAGGTTATAAATGGAAATATATATGGTATAAAAGGAAAAAAAGAGTACAAGAATAGTACCTAATAATTAGGGAATTAGACAATGTTATATACAGGAAAGTTGAAGTAAAAACTAATGGTAAGCAATTTAAGCAAAAACTTTGTGATTCAATTCAACACAATCAGGCAGATTTAATAAAGCCTACAAAACAGTGTGCTACCATGTATGCATCATGGTGCAACGCACAAATGGTAGCACACTGTTTTGGATTCAATAAGCATCTCTACATGTTGTGTAGAGCCACGCACAACCGCACAAACAAGGCAACCACTGTGGCATGCAAATTACAGCATAAGCAGCTGAACTGTATGCTAATCAACCAATCCAATAAAGAGGAGCTATTCAACAAGCTATATAGCAACTGTGTAGACTCAGTGCTGGTCTTACCTAGAAATTCCAAAACCTATTGGAGTACAGCCATGGAAAGGAGTCTGCACAGAAACAATGTAAGGGGCTACTTTTACTTTAATTCATGTGAGTGTGTGTGTGTGTGTGTGTGTGTGTGTGTGTGTGTGTGTGTGTGTGTGTGTGTGTGTGTGTGTGTGTGCAACAGGCTGAAGTCTATGCAGCTGCTGCTGCTAATAGACCAAGGCTAAGAAGGAGTAGAGTTTTCAGACCCCAGATAGCTTATCACAATCTACATGATGTGGAAGTTGTAGAGCGCTACACGGTGCATAGACACACACTACAGGAACTCTGCAACTTCTGTTGTCCTCAACTAAGAGCCAGGGCAAATCAAGGGGAATCCATCCCAGTGGAGATAAAGGTATGTGTAGTAGCTACAGGTACTTTTCAAAGATCAACAGGAGACATGCTGGGGGTGTCACAGGCACCAGCAACCACTATCCTCCATCAATTCCTGAATGCTATGCTACTACATGCTAGTGACCACATATATTTTCCCTGTACTCCTGAGGACAGGGCCAGAAAAATGCAGGAGTTCTAACCTGTAGCACACTACCTGAAGTACTGGGTGCCATAGATTGTACACACAGAAATTAAGGCACCACTGGGCAACGGGGAAGGCTCTACATAAATAGAAAAGGCTTCCATTCTATTAATTGCCAAGTAGTGTATAATGCGAAGGGAATCATCTGGAACGTGTATGCTGACAACTCAGGCAGGTACCACGACTCACATATCTGGCACACTTCCCAACTGTATCAGATTTTCACTAGAGGGATATCCCAAAGGTCATTTACAAGGGGATGCAGGTTATGCACTGGAACTGTGACTGATGACACCCATCAGAAATGCATACACACCTGCTGAAGAATGCCATAATGAGGCACATGTTCAAACCAGAAATATTATAGAGCATGTGTCTGGGCTGCTGAAGTCATGGTTCCAGTGCCTGGATAAATCTGGAGGAGCCCTGCAGTACAATCCACGTACATGTACTGAAATATTCACAGTATGTGACATGCTACACAACATCATCCTGAGAAAACAGCTTCAGCAGGATCGACAAGAGGAAGGGGAACATATCCCACCACCAGTGGCAAGGTCACCACAGCCACATGCATGTGAGGAGTCAGCGGGGGAAGCAACAGCTGCTGTGGGTGTAGGCAGATGTAGGCATGCTCAATATGCCCTTGCATTGATTAAAAGACAACACATTGCACACTCACTCACCACCTAAGGGCCTAAAACCTTCCTTCTACTCTGATACATATAGTAACATTGATGCCAGGCAATGCTCCCAACCTTTACAAATCCCATGCATTGGCTGCGTACTGCTTGCATTAGACAGAGTCAGCCCTGAACTAAAATTGTTGCAACTGCCGGAGTTACAAGGTAAGTGTTGAACCTGGAGTGTATTGTGTAATAATATGAATGACTGGCATATTCTTGCATGTTGTTACTTGGTAGTGTAAGCAAGTAAAAGATGGGAGATTTGTATAGAAATGACCGTAACCTGTGGCAGCAGAGACTTATTTGACTTGCATGTGTTCATTATTAAGTAGTAGGCCTCAGGCATCAAAGATTCAGAGAGTCATACCTCTCAAAAGTAGTGATGGTCACTGCATGTTCTCATTTTAGCACCATACAGTTATACTGGAAAATCATTAAAGAGAGAAGTTAGAAAGTAATGATACGCATTTCAGTTTCAGACTTCACAACCCTCACAAGATCATTAACAATAAAGATGAAAAAATGTTGATGCTATCAACATTCTAACTTTCTAAGACCAATATAAATCAAAGGTACAATTAACAATTCAACATCACAAATGCAAATATACAAAGCACTAAGTCAGCTATGCACCCTGAGCATCAGACACAAACTTATGTGTCCCTGAATCTAAAAGATAGAAAACAGGGATATGGCACAATTATCAGCACTTCCACAGGGTGTTGTGTTGGGGGGCAGGAAGCCTAGGCTGACACAAAAGTTCGGTGACTGTGTATGAGTAAGAAAGAGAAGCAGGCAGACATTTGGATAAAGTAACAAATGGCCAGTGAGACAAAATGAGTTTTAAACTTCACAGCTGGACCATGTAACTGTTGTGTGTGTATCTCTATGGGTCCTCCAGGTGAAACTGGCATGTGAGTGTCTGCATGAACACAGCCAAGTTCTGTGCTGGCTCTAAGTCTTGGTATGTCAAACAGGTGTGAGCCGTGCATGGTAGAGATGGTAGTTCATCATGGTCATACCCGACTATGAGAAGTGGCTCTGCCAGCAGTTGCACTGGCACATCCACTCCCACAGTCAGATGCATTGTTGCTTCCTGAATGTGACTGATGTCTGCTGGATGAGCTCCCCTCATAAGGATGCCCAGGAACATGACCCCATGGCCTGCCATGTCTGGGTGTGGACAGCTCAACCACTGATGGAGCAGTAGAAGTACTGCCACTATGGGAGCATGATCAGGTGTGGCCACATTGGCTAACAGCAGATGATATGGCTGACCTACACCCACGAGGATACTGTCCCCCTCCCAGCAGATGTTACATAACAGACACCACCCATTCCAATGTGTCATTCATCCGATCTACTGAATCTGCAACACGGTGGAGGCAGTCATGCCTGTCAGCCTGTGCCACATCTACAACTAGCATTTCTCTGGAGGACATATGGAAACATAGTTGTGCCTCCATGATGGACCTAAACATATGTTGAGTGGTAAGGGAAGAGGCACCTGGATCAGGTGGAGGAGGGATAGCAGGCCTTCTCCAAGCACACCTAACAATCTTCCTGCATGGCACCTTGCCCACACTTTGGCTACAGACAGAGTCAATAGACACCAAAGCCACAGTAACCACACTTCCCTGATCGACTGTCTTGCCATCCACCTGTCCAATATCTGAGGGCTCACTGGAATAGATAGGTGCAGGCCTGCTGGCTGTGTCCAATGGAATTTCAGGGGATGGCTGTATGTCAACCTCAGTGTCAGATTTAAACTTTGCACACCCTGACTGTGCCTCTGTCCACCACCATCATCAGAGTCTGCTGATACTCTGACATCAGGTGGTAGAAATCCCACACTTCCACTATTAGGATCACCTGTAATAACAGGCAACAAACACAGGAACAATTAAAACCTACACTACTATAGTCCAATATGCTAACAAAATATCAGTGGTGCCATTATTAGACAGTACAGCAATACACACAACAGTCCTGATACCAACATCACACACTAAAATATTTCTTTGAACTGCTCATCAGTACTGACATAAAAATGTTTGGCTAACCATGTGCAGATGATTGTATGCTCCATATGCCGTATGGTCCTGGAAGAAGTTAAGCAAATGTAAGGACAACATCATCACAATTAGCAGTAACACAGGGGGTAATACTTTTTCCCCTTTATATGTTCATTAACTATATTTTTAACAAGAACTTACATGACAAGTCCAACCTAAGCCCATGTGTAATCAGTCAGAATGTGTTAACTGCAGCAATCTTCAATCCCCCCGAAAAATACTTATTAAACAGAACTAACTTATTGATTTAAATTGTTTTGCTATACAACAGTATTTAACAATTGAGATACAAAAGCCTACCTGGAAGCTCCTCTGGGGACATGCTTGCTGTCCCTGAAACAGTAGCACCAATGTCAAGGACATGCTGTTCTCACTTTCCTGGAAGCTGTCTGGATCCCTGACAGTGGACAGGAACTCTTCATTTGCTGTTAGTGGTGGCTCTGTAGCAGCCCCCCGAGCACCCATCCGATCACAGACCACTGCAGCTGCTCTTCTCCATGCAGATGAGATCATGTCAGTGGCCCTATGGTGCACCTGATCATATGTCCTGCTGTGTCCATCTACTGCATTCATGTCTGCATCTATCTGCTGCCAAATTTGCATTCTGCCTGACATAACTCCATGTCCCCTCTCAAGCAGGAAGACACAATGTTGCCTAAAAGCTTCCACAATGACCTGATTCTCAGGGTCAGTAAAGGGTAATTTTCGGGGAATGAGATGCCTGGGTGCCATAGTCCTAGGTGTGATCACCCCCCCCCCCCACTGTGAGGTCTTTCCAGGTGAGATCTGACAACAAATCAGTCTCATTCGAAGTAACTATCACACCTACCCCCCCCCCCCCAGCAGCAACTAAACTAAAAAACTTCTTCAAAGCAGATTATAACCTCTTACAGGATGGTATAAATAGCTTTACTACACCTCCCCCCTCAGATGGAACTGTCAACTATGCTGGGTTCTACACAAATGCTTTATACAAACACCTGTATAGCTGCATTGAATCAGCCGTACCCAATAGGACCAAAACAAGCTCCTCAAGGAAGAGCAAACCTGCCTGGTGAAAAACTGCCATTAGCAGGCTTTACAATAAGAGTTAGAAACTGTCCAGAAGTAAGAGGGAGTGAGCTCTAAACTGGGAACACTCCCTCATCAACTTAAACAAGCAAGTAAGACTTCTTGTGAAGTCCTCCAAAGCTAACTATGAATCCAAATTACCTTCCTCAACTAAGGACAACCATAAGGCATTCTTTAGTTACATCTGTAACCTAAAAGGAAAGGCCCAGATTTCTGCCAAACTAGTAGTTAATAATACCACATATACTGAGCCTGCAGACATTGCTAATCTGTTAGCCAACAGATTCTGTGAAAACTTCACTCTCCTGTCCCCACCACATGTACCCCATGACATCCCTACCATCTGTCCTCTACCTTGTACCTCTAAAGAGCAAGTCATGAACGCCCTCTCTAAGGTCAAAAACACAACCACTATGGGACCTAACAACATCCCAGACTGCATCCTGCATGGGCTTAAACAAGAATTCGCAACACCATTGGGTACTCTTTACAATCATAGCCTAAGCACCAGCTTCATCCTAGCTGAATGGAAAAAGGCCACCATTATTTCCTTGCACAAAGGTGGTGCTTCCACTGACCCTGGGAACTATAGACCCATTAGCCTGACTAGCCTTATCTGCAAAGCCATGGAGCATATCATCATGGACCTTATCAACAAAGATATAGGTAATCTCCAAACATTTGACCCTATTCAGTTTGGATTTGTCAGAGGGAGATCATGCCTGTTAAATCTGATGGACTTCTTTGAGAGAGTCACCAAGGCCCTTGATGAGGGGAAATATGTGCATACAGCATACCTAGACTTAGCCAAGGCTTTTGACAATATCCCCAACTCAGGCATCATTGGCAAACTCACCCAGCTAAGTATCAACCTTTACACCATTAGATGGGTTGCTAACTGGCTCACTCATAGAACCCATGGAGTCAAAATAGCCAAATCTACCTCCAACAGCAGCCCTGTAACCAGTGGTGTTCCACAGGGTTCAGTTCTGGGACCGCTACTGTTTGGAATCTATTTCTCCAAAGTACAAGCTAAAACTAAAGGTCTGTGACTGACAAAGTTTGCTGATGACTGCAAAATGGGAGCTGTCGTATAATCACCAAACGATGTCAACATCCTACAACAGGGTCTTACACAAACAAATGATCAGTGCCAAAGTCATGGCCTTAAACTCAATGCAAAAAATGTATTATCATCCCTTTTGGTAAGAGCGATGTTCCTGCTAACTACCACATCAATAACAACAAGGTACACACTCAGTGTTAAGAGACCTGGGCAAACAGGTTGACAGCAACATTACCTTTGATTACAATGTCTCCACAGTGGTAAGAAGGGCATTCTATATTGCTCATCTCATAAGGGCATCGTCTCCAGAAAAAAAAGAAGTTATAACCTCCCTGTACTCTTCGCTCATCAGGACAATAATTGAGTGATGCCCCTTTTGGTATGTACTTTTACAAGCACCTGCAGCAATTGGAGAGACCACAATGGTTCCTCACAAGGGAAATTCATGGTCTTCAGCATCTGTCCTATAAGAATCATCTGAAATCACTGTCACTTTATTCTGTTTCATACAGACTACTCAGAGACGATCTCTGCCTTGCAGATAAGGTAATCTTTGATTCTGCTTTATTGGAAATGCTCCATATCCATAAGTCAAATGGTACACGGGTTACTTGCTCTAAAGGCCTTAATCTGGTATGTAACATTAATAGAACCTGCTCGGGGGCAAATTTGTCTCCCAGAGATTACTACACCTTTGGAGCAGACTCCTGCTTCATGTCAAGCAGAGCACCTCATTGGCACTCTTCAAATGCAATCTGGATGATTGGATCAGTAACCATAAATTCTCCCCAGGGGTTCCAGCTGTGTCCCTCTTGGACAGGGGCGGTAGGTGCTGATCATGGAAATAAGGGTAAAACTTGGCCAGGCTTGAGAGGGCCCTATGGTCATTAGCCTAGTAACCTCCTATGATTCTATGATCCTTAAAGACAGCAGAAAGATAATGATAGATATTGTGTAAATTAAAATGCTTTTCCCCAATATACTGTGTGTACAGTGAAAGGAAATGTGCAAGGCCAAACAGCAGTTTTCAAAATAATATGCTTGCTTTGCAAGAACAGTTATGTTCAGCTTAGATATTAATAACATATAGCTGTGGGCATTACTGTAAATGCATCCTGTTATAGAAAAAAAAGGAAGTTGACTTTCTTGGCTTTCAGATGCAGAAATAAACAAATAAAATGCAGACAGGTCAAGTAACACAAAAGATGATGTGAAGAGACTTTTGTGAAGTCTTCAGATGCAGCGAGGACCAAAAAAGGGCATGAAATAACCAAGGACTTTTTCATGACACAGACAGAAACCAGAAGAACAAGTCACAAGGACATTAAAAATAACATTGGTTGAAAAGAGTATATAAACTGGATAGTATGTTTTCACTTGGTGGTGATGTCTTAGACTAAGTGTGCCTTAATCTATTCATCTGTCTAGCTGTGTTATAATAGAATTGAAATAGTTCTGAAAGAATTAACTGTTTGGCAAGAATTTGTTCTGAGACAAATAAAGTATGACAGATACAGTAGTACAGAGTTTGTCTGGTCACTTCTGGACATTTTCTTCAGTGGTGAAATAAAGACCTCTGCTTGACATTTCTTCAGAAAAGAAAGAAATACATTTCTTCAGTGGCAAGCCTTGGCCAGTGGCTGTGACCATATATCTGTTACCAGCAGTTAATATTACAGAGGGATCCCTACTACTTACTACATTAGTTCAACAGACTGACAGTTCCAGTGCTTTAACAGAAAAAGTTCCAGTACTTTGTTGGTGGACAAAGAGCACCGCCGTGGAAGCTGTCCTGTGTCGGACCACCTACAGTTCGTCTGTGGAAAACTCCGTCCTTTTCCAGATTGACTTCAGCCTGATCACCTGCTTGTCTTCTGCATAAATTACGGTACTTTCTTCACAGTTATAACATGGATGCAAGTACAGACAGTTAACTTTACAGTGCCCACATATTGTATATATAAATTTACATGGTTCAACCTTCTGTGTCAGACATGAAATGTAAATCTGAAATGTTTGATGTTCAGACATTAGATAACAGTTGTGTTTGTAAATGTATAAATGCCTATAATCCATACACAAAATGTACAGTAATTCATAAAGACTGTTTTTTTTATGTGGAAGTAACTTTCCTAACTTCTGTCTATGTTGTCACAGGAGTCTAGTATGTAAGCCATGCCATAAGAT
Organism: Protopterus annectens; assembly: GCF_019279795.1. Lineage (NCBI taxonomy): Eukaryota > Metazoa > Chordata > Ceratodontiformes > Protopteridae > Protopterus > Protopterus annectens. The sequence continues at coordinate 1,120,144,437 of NC_056733.1, read as the reverse complement.
ATATCCTATTCTAATAAACAGTCTGTTTGATTCTAGCGTTGTTAGTTCTTCACATATACAACAGTTAAATGTCCCTTCTGCAGTCACCTAAATCTCACACAGTACGTGTATGTAATTATTGTCAGCAATGTAATAGACTACATAAAAATGTTATTTATAGTAAATATTGCAAATGCACAAAAACAAGAAAGTTCTAACATAGTACAGTGTGCTATCAATATTAGCCTTTTAAAGAAAAGGTTTTCACAGCTTTTCAAAATTTCCCTAGAGACAGTAGTAAGGAACAATAATGCCATTCAGAGGAACAAACTCAGCATAGCATTCAGACTTTACATAATGACATTTCTGGTTTAACATAACAATCAGATAGAGCCCAACAACATTTGGTATGGGTACAAACTACAGAGGTTAATCTGACAAGAAAGTTACAAGAAGCCCAGCAAGGTTTACATTGGGCAGGGTTCAGCAAACATGACAGTTATTTCTCCTGCTGATATATGTCAATAGTCTTGTTTATTACAGACTCTGCCTCAGTGGCAAGACAAAAAAAAAAATAATAATAATTTTGTTTCAATATGTTGGCATTTAAACAATGGTTGACATACACTGCGTGGTCTATTTCAAATAATGCTTTATTTAAATTTCTTTTTGCATTTACACATGCCAGTTTGGGTCAGAAGGGGAAAGAGCAATCATCAACAGTGTTGGCAAACCCCCAAAACATGCTCCAGTGAGAGAGTTATGGGCATTCATTCCCAAAATGATTTACAGGGAGAGTTTAGTATTGTCAAAATCAAGCACATAAAAAATATATAGGAAAGGCTACAGTAAATGCTTTGGCAGATGTCAAAGCAAAGCAAGCAGCTAAAACAGGTGGGTGTCTAGACTCACGTAACTGTTTTACAAACAGTCTAAATAGCATGACAGAAAAAAACTAAATAATGTTTTGGTCAGGCAAGATGTTATGTTAAAGCAGTTCCATCAGACAGCTAGTGACATTCTGTAAAATGCAGATGCAGCTTTAAAATCAGTTTCTGTCTAACAGACACAGACACAGACATTAAGTCAGAGTGCTAGACAAGTATGCAGTATTGCAGATGCACACAGCAAATGTACAAAAACAGCGTGCAGACTATGTGGTGTAAGGAAGGGGATGTAATACATGGTCTAATGAAAAAATAAACACAGGGGAAACTCAAGCAGCTTCTGCTCCACCAGGGCTACAGACAGATACACAATAAAGTTCAGAAAAGCAGGTAATATGTTTTACTTGTATGAAAATAGACTACATTAAACAGAATTGTCCATATTACAAACAATGCTTCTTCCAAACCCAAAAATAGGGAAAGAAATCAAGATAAATTAAACAAAGGGGACAGTAAAAGACAGAAAAATACTTTACTGGTTTAATAAGCCAGGACAGATCCAAAATAAACACAGAAATAACCTACAGCCATACAGACATAAAGTTAAAGTTACAGTAAATACATTTACAATAGTGCAAGTGGTATATGCAAAACTAAACAATGCAATTAAATGTTGAGTATGTAAGTCCACATCTATGTCTGGAAATGGAGTAATATTTAAGGCAGTATGTATCACAAATCCTAAATAACAAAAGGTTATATAGTAACAAGAAAGGGTCAACCCCACCACCACATTAAAAGTACAGTATGTCTCCAAAGGCAGCTTATGCATACAGCAAACAAGATCAGTACTGGTAAAAAACATTGACTGTAATGTCATATTTTCAAAAGAATGTATTACATAAAATATGACAGCAAACAGTCTTATAAACAAACTAGTACAGCAAAAACATCATTAGTCAGACTGGTGTAACTGCCATCCTGGTAATAATACACAGCAATACATACAGGTAGTAAAGTACAGAGTCATTAAAACAAATAGCATTTTTCAGCTAATGAAAATCCAAGCAAAAGCAGCACGTCATGTTTGTTCATAAAAATCAGTGTAAGTTAATAACAGTCAAACAGTATCAGCACAGTAACAGTCTGTTAACAGTCTTGCACAAGTTTAAATTTGTTTCTATAATAGCAATTTATGGACAGGACAAGGCAATCTAAAAAATGTACATACCAAAGCAAATGCAAATAAAACAGTTGCAAAGAAAAAATGGGGAGAGATACTCAGATATAATAGATCAAGAGAACAGGGACATCATGATCGGATACTTGATTTCAATATATTTTTGGACATGCAAAATTTGTTTGCAAAGCCACGCGACAAGTCAGATTGTTGGGTTTTTAGCCACATTCCTTACAGAGGGAAAATGCCACTGCATGCAGTCCCTATAGAGGTTACACATACATGTTTTATGTTTAAAAACACCAACTATGGTCATGGGAAAAAGCTTGAGTATAAAATAAAAACAGCATGGGAGTTAACACATAATACTTCTTTTAAAGAAGAGATAAAAGAGGAAAAAATGATGTTACATTGAGTATGCAGTTCCAATAATGGGAATTACCCACACATTACCAGAGGACATGGCAAAAAATCACCAGAAAATGAGGCAGATTCATGATAAAAAAAAAAATAGGGAAAGATTTTTAAAACAGCTGAACACAGGAAATTGTGTTATTTCAGAAACTGAATTTTTCACTGGTAATGGCAAATGCAACTTATGGAGTTAGCTCAGATGTAAAAGAAGAAATGTGTTATAAAACTGTCAGACAAGTAACTGCTGTTAACACTGAAAAAAAGCTATTAAGTACAGAGGATCACATTTTCCTGTAAATTGCTTTTTTTTAAATATTATTTTCCCAAAGCAATAATGAAATTATGCAATGCAAAAGAAATATGCTTGTTTCTAATACAAGGTTTTGCCTTGTAAAGCAAGGGTTAACTTGACAAGATTTTGTTAAATGCTTGTATGTAACTGCAAGACTGACAACTTGCTTAAGGAAGCATAAATGCAGTTAAAAATAAATAAGTAATAATGGCTATGTGTCTGTAACTGGGTACTATAATTTCCTCATTAATTGCTCTTATCGTCATTATAAGATTTGTGTTAATAAAATTATTAATCAAGTAACAGCCATTGATAATGTAACATTGTATAAAGAGATAGCACTGAATGCAAGGGATTCTTATGTTGCAACAGACCAAGGGATTCAAAGTACTGAAGATTATATTTTGTTGTAAATTGTCTTAATGTTCATGGATCTTAAATAAAAAAGTGGGAATTGATAAATATTGTATAAATTAAAATGATTTTCCCCAATGTACTGTGTGTACAGTGAAAGGAAATGTGCAAGGCCAAACAGAAGTTTTCAAAATAATATGCTTGCTTTGCAAGAACAGCTATGTTCAGCTTAGATATTAATAACATATAGCTGTGGACATTACTGTAAATGCATCTTGTTATAGAAAAAAAAGGAAGTTGACTTTCTTGGCTTTCAGATGTAGAAATAAATAAATAAAATGCAGACAGGTCAAGTAACACAAAATATGACGTGAAGTGACTTTTGTGAAGTCTTCAGATACAGCAAGGACCAAAAAAGGGCATGAAATAACCATGGACTTTTTCATGACACAGACAGAAACCAGAAGAACAAGTCACAAGGACATTAAAAATAACATTGGTTGAAAAGAGTATATAAACTGGATAGTATGTTTTCACTTGGTGGTGACGTCTTAGACTAAGTGTGCCTTAGTCTATTCATCTGTCTAGCTGTGTTGTAATAGAATTGAAATAGCTATGACAGAATTAACCGTTTGGCAAGAATTTGTTCTGAGGCAAATAAAGTATAACAGATATAGTAGTACGGAGTTTGTCTGGTCACTTTTGGACATTTTCTTCAGTGGCGAAATAAAGACCTCTGCTTGACATTTCTTCAGATAATACACATAACTATCACATAACTACAAAATAACTGTTCACAAATAAAACAGAAGAGGTAGCATTTCAGGATTACCCACTGGAGAAACAAAAAACAGGCTAGATAATTGAAATATCAACAACAGACTGGATGCAAAAAAGGTGAGTAACAACAGCAACATATCATTGTTTGTGCCATAACAGAAATGCAGCGTTGCTCCCCACCCCCAAAAGAACAGGCAAATGACACATTTTGCTAACAAACCTTCACAGAAATGCTAAAAGTGCTATCAAATGAACTGATTCTGAAACATGTCTAAAGATTTAACAAAGAGCATTCCATTTTAAGGTATTGCCATTCATATATACCTGTGAAATGCCCTGACAAAAATGCCCATGCCATCAGTACATTTCTAACTATTGCATACAGATAAAAGTGTAGCCTTTGATAATCAATATGCTCTTGCCACTGATATTACAGCAAGCCTTTTACACCAGCATGTGAGACACTATTATTACTATATTCTCCTCACCAGATACTGCTGATGTCATCAGCTATAAAGTGTTGTCTGAGATATTCTAAGTCAGATTTGAGGGGTGGAACTTGCCTTAAATACAGAGTTCTGTAGTCTGTGTGCTTAGATAGATAGGGGTGTTATTTTCACTACAGTCAACTATGGAGGTGGTGTGTGCATGTGTGTGTGTGTGTGTGTGTGTGTGTGTGTGTGTGTGTGTGTGTGTGTGTGTGTGTGTGTGTGTGTGTGCTCTTGCTTGACATTACAGAGAACCTTTTATACCAGCATGTGGGACACTATTTCTATATTCTCTTCACCAGACACTACTGATGTCATCACCTATAAGGTGTTGTTTGAGGCACTCCAAATCAGACTTGAGCTGTGGCTCTTGCCATAAACACAAAGTTCTGTAGTCTGTGTACTGAGATAGGTAGGAGTTCTATCCTCACTGCAGTCAGATGTGTGTGTGTGTGTGTGTGTGTGTGTGTGTGTGTGTGTGTGTGTGTGTGTGTGTGTGTGTGTGTGTGTGTGTGTGTGTGTGTGTGCATGTGTACATTTGTACTTTTGCTTGACATTACAGTGAGACTTTTACACTAGCATGTGGGACACTGTTATTACCATATTTTCCTCACCAGACACTGCTGATATCATCAGCTGTATCTGATTTGTGGATGTACACTATTCCTACTAGGGAGGGTCAGAGACTGGCCTGGAGGCGAGGCAGAAGTCAACTCATCTTATACAATAAGGACTGCAGTGACATGGTATTCAGTCTATCCATATACATGGTCTGTAGGCCCTGCATTTTCTTGGTAAGAAACCCTTGTGGTCTCTGCAGTTGCTGAATGCACCTGGTGAGATGCATGCAAAAGAAAGTGTTATACTCTATTAGTGTTCTGGTGAGATCTGAATGCAATGGTGTGACTTATGATGTGCACAACATAGGCTTTCAATACCAGTGTGGACACTTGGTGGTCAAAGTTCAGGTTGCTATCTATGTGTGCTCCCAGTGCTTGCATCACTGGGTTTCAGCATAGCAGGACTGTTGTCAATGGTGTAATTAGCAGGGAGTTCCACTTTTCAAAAAGACAAAATAAAGATACATTTTTGCATTCATTTGTAGACCATGTGGCTTTGCCATCAATCATTTTTCTGTGTTAACCCCTCCTGTAGTATATTGTCATAGTTAGACTCAATAATTCCCCCCAGTATGCAAGAATCAGCAAACACAGTAAGCCAAAGGCTATATACTTTAGCCTGAACTGTTGAGAAATAGATTCCAAACAGTAAAAGGCCAAGCACAGATCCCTGGGGTATGCCAGTAGTGACAGCTGGTTTACTATCAAAAGCACGAAAATCACTTATGCGAACGGTGATTTCCAAATAACGTTGACTCATACATATTGAGTAGGTTGTACAGTCGACGCAACAAAGTCAACAAATTCTGTCGACAGTAGTTTCTTAATCCCCCATTCACAGCAATGCTGTGAATTCCTGCCCTATGTATGTCCTTCTAAACAGACATACACATGAACATCAACATTCTGACTGTCGCTCCTACCATGGTTGAGGAGGTGGCTGTCGGACATGTCAACGTCAACCTTTTGACTTTAAACTGTGACAGCTCTACTGGTACAGATTGATTCACCAGCTTTCACAGTGTGTGTTCTGTCAGTGAGCCAGCTGGTTACCCATCTAGTGACATAAGGGTTAATCCCCAGCTGGGAGCTTCTCAATGATACCTGCATGGGGGATTGTGTCCAAACCCTAGGCCAGATCAGGATAGGCAGTATGCGTTGTCTTGCCTTCATCCAGGCCTATCACACAGAATCAATGGGCTGTGACAACATCACAGATTGCTTATTCCATGACTCACCACATACACCTTCCTGACATGGTTGAATACATACTTCAACACACCCTCCACACAGACTATGTTCCTGTAGAAGGGCGTACATCAACATGCTTTCATATGAGTTGGGGACAGCACCTGATGCATGCATGTATACACACATGCTGACTCTCCTCATGTGTGAGGTAGTCCAACATGTCATCATGGACCTTTTCTAAATGGATACTAGTAATAACCCAGCTGTGTGCAACAGAGCTGTGTGAGTTGTTAATGTTACATCATGTCTGTTACATCTGTTAAATGTCCTCAAAGAGGTCATCAAGGGCATGCATGATGACAACACTAACATCTTTTTGAACTTGACAAGCCCAAGGCATTTGACACAAATTCACACTGAGATATTCACTCAACACTGTCAGATGTGGCCATAAACACCTATATCAGCAAGTGGGAGACCACTGTATCATATATGCTGCATCTAAATATGTTGAAATGTGTGAACAGAACTTATATTTCAGGTCCGGTGATCAGGTCCATACATCAGGGCTGTCTGCTAGTCCATTTTCTGTCCATTACTTAAGTCACAGACATCATGAATGACATACACATCCTGTGTCCAAACAGCCACTTGAAGGACTACAGATTGTGTGCAATCATTGACTCCAACTGTGATATTAGTATAATACAGACAGTATCAACACACACCAAAGATTGCTGCCGCAGCCATGACAACATCTGCAATGACACAAAAAGATGCGTGGATTTGTTACATCAGAAAAATAAACACACAACCAAAGTATAATGTAGACATAACACTTTATAAGCAGACCAATTTGTATGTGACCTGTATCCTTGGGTAGATAGTATGTGGAACATTCACTAGCATGTGGCCACAGTGGTGACTACTCCCTTGTATGTAACACAACCACTGACTATGTGAAGGACATCCACATCACAGCCCATAATCCCTCCATAGTTCACAGCCTTCATCACACCAATAACTGAGTACAATGCACCCTTCTTCATGTACCTCACTACACATCTTCCAGTGATATGCAACAGAAGTGTACCACCTTTGCCACAGTACCTAGGTATTCTTTTTGTTGCATAAACATTACTGTCTGATGATGCGGAAACCCCATCAAGGTGTTACACTGTCACATGCGTGATACCTATTCCAGTGATGCACACAGTACATACATAGCTGTTTGACAACACTAATGACATGGGTAACATTGCTATATATATATATATATATATATATATATATATATATATATGCCATGCACACCAGTCAACTAGCCTGTATTGATCATATGTGACATACAGGTAGAGCAGTGCTCCTCCTAAAACGTCCAGCATATTTTAATGTCAGGAAAGTGTGTATAGTTACCCTCATAGAGCGTGGACATGTCATAATAGTTGTACAAGTGTGTTTGTGCAGAACCATCTCAGATCACTCTACATCACATATGTTATGTCAGAGACATGGGATTACTGGTGGTACTGTGCTGATATTATGCATGATTGTGCTTGCTTCTTTTAATGTCCATGAGGCTTTATCTGGGTTCTACTTGCTAGAGACCTCTGCTGAGCTTACACTCATATTCAGATAAATCAGTTTGAACAGCTTCACAAAATGCACCCTACCCCAGTTGTATATAACATCCCTGATAGATGTCCTCTGCATTATTCATGTAAGGATGCTTATCTCACACAGACATATTACCCATTGTTAAGTCACCTTGTGTCACATAATACACATTTTCACTGTGCAGTCCCTACTATACCATACTGATATGTGATTGGTGTTGCTGCTACAGCTATCTTCCATTGACATGCAATCATCTGCTGTATATTAGATTGTTTAACCTGTCCTCTTTCCCTGTGTTCATTCTTACAATTCATCTGTATGCCACTATTCAATACAGACACTCGCCCTGAGTGATTTAGTTTATATGGCAGTCCATGTACCTTTACAGATCATTTACACAACATTGGTATTGATTGCCAGGAATGGGATTTCACAATACTCTGCACTGTATACACTGTCCTGTAATGTGTTTGGACCATATACATATCATACATCTCAACTGTCCATATTTTCGCAGTACATCCAGATTTTTGCCTTAACATCTTTTGATCTGTTCCTTATAAAATGTGTTGCTTTCCACTATATCACTGGGCTACTATCAGGACTGATGTCACTAAATAATTGCATACATTTAAGCTTCAGACTCCAAATCCTTCAGACAATGTATCTTAACACAAACCATGTTATTCTAGCACATTTGTAAAGAGCAAATATGTCAAATATGTCCCTATTTCTGGGTCATTGTCCCACCATTAGGTTTGGCTTTGTCCAGATATGTTGCACTAAGAGATTGAGTGCTAAGAGAACTGTTATCTGTTAAGCCCTGGAAATCATTGTGGCATTTTGCACAAACCTGCTAACCTATTGTGCTCTGAGTTAAACAGGATTGTTATACGCATTGGCTTACACGGTTTTCTGGCTGGCAGAATCTAATTTATGTTTACAAGCAGTGCGCAGCATGAATATAAAATGAGCGCTGCTGCTCAGCAAGCATCACTGAGCACACAAGTAAACTCTGTGTAGGCTTTAAGCGAAGTCTACACAGAGTTTACTGAATCCCAGGGAACGTGTTATGGGAAATATTTGAGGCATATAATAAAATAAGATAAGAAAGGCTTGTATTGCAGCTTATAAGTTAAACATGCTTAGGGGGGGAATTTAATAAAGCCTACATGGACTTTTTTTCCATGTAAGCATAGTGGCACACTGCTTACATGAAAGTAAGCAGGTGTGTGACCCAGTAAACAGTGCTGAGTAGCATGCACAAGCATACCTACAAGGAAGTATCCATGGCATGGAAATCACCTGATAAGCAGGTAAATTGCATGCAAATGAGGGGTGTAGAGCAATACAGGAAGCAGATAGGCAGTCCTGCAGACCCTGTGTTGGTGTCCATAATGTACACGGAAAAATTCCATGTACAGGAATTAAAAAGAACACCAGGGGATGTAAAATGGCAGGTAGATGGGCATAAATAGCATAGCAGACACAGATATGTGCAAAACTATCCACCATGTGTCCAAAACCATATGGAAAATAATTTAAAATAATTTTGCGCAGTGTGCCACAATGTGAAAAATGCTGAGATGATTAGTATGTGACAGTAATGTATTATAGGACCCTGTATGGAGTATCTACAATGGTGGAATTAGTCTGTTGCTAAGGAGGCAGTGCCTGGAACCGTGTTGTTTCCAGGTTATATGCACGGATCCCTATGCACATAAGTTGGGGTTACTCAATAGCACAAATGGGTATCTGTGCCTGCAGATCCCATCTGTGTAGGCACAAACCCATGTTAGTGTCTGCAGTAGAGGTAGCTGACATCAAAGGGGGTGTGTGTCTGAGGACCTGTAAGCTCACTGGACCTCAGCAGCACCTGCTTGCTTGGTGCAGTGATCTGTTGAGCAGGGGGGTGTGTACAGTGTTTGCTAAGCTTACCTTTAGAGTGCATGTTTCATTGTGTTTGAGTGTGTTTGCCCAGTGCGCCACCATGCTAAGCGTGACCTTTCATGAGGGTGTGTGCACTGAGTGCTGAGTACTGTTTACCTTTGTGGCACATGTTTGCATGGCAGTGCTGAGTGAGGAAGGCTGTAAAAAAAATTGGCTGAGAAAGGCAAATGATATCTTAATTACTGATGACCCCTGTTTCACTTAAACTAGGGCCATTAACAGTCCTTGATGTACTTGGTAGGTGGAATGCATCATAGGTAGCCAATCACACAGGCTGTGCCTACAGCAGAGCGTTATAATTGCTGCTTAACCCTACAATCTGATTTCACCCCCATACTCTGCACAGTGGAGTACACACTTGAGAATTTTAACTGAAGGAATGCTAGGGGCTGCTGCAGGTCTGCTAAATATCTATGTGATAGATGCTGAGGTCAATGCTGCTGCTGCTGCTGACTCTAGGCCTAGACTGAGAAGGAAAAGAGTGTTCAGGCCCAGGGTAACCTTCCAGGAGCTTCATGAACTGGAGATTGTAGAGCACTACAGGGTGGACAGGGGCATACTACAAGAACTCACTGAGCTCTGCTGACCTCAACTCAGACCCAGAACCAGTAGAGGGGAAGCCATCCCAGTGGAAACAAAGGTGTAGCTATTAGGATACTAGCTACAGGTACCTTCCATAGACCTACTGGGGACATGATGGGGGTCTCACAAGCATCAGCATCCAGGTTACTCCACCAGTTCCTGGATGCCATGATACCACATGCCAGTGAGCGCATTAATTTTCCCCTCACCCCTGAAGTGAGGGCCAGCAGTATGCAACACTTCTACTGTGTAGCACCCTACCCTGAGGTACTGGGTGCCATAGATTGCACTCATGTACACATTAAAGCACCACCCAGTGAGGAGGGTAGAATCTACATCAACTGCAAGGGGTATCACTCCATCAACTGCCAAGTCATGTGCAATGCCCAGGGCATTATCATGAATGTGTGTGCTGACAGCCCTGGCAGTTATCATGACTCCCATATCTGGCACACATCACAGCTGTACCAGATGTTTGCTAGGGGGTAACATCCCACATGGCCATTTACTGTGGGATGCTGGCTATGCACTGGAATTGTGGATGATGACACCCATCAGAAATGCGCACACCCACTGAAGATTGCCATAATGAGGCACACACACAAACTAGGAACATTGTAGAGTGTGTGTTTGGGCTGCTGAAGTCATGGTTCTGGTGCCTCGATATATCTGGTGGAGTCCTGCAGTACTCTCCAGC